>NW_008353027.1:5910079-5921164 GCF_000622305.1 Nannospalax galili
ACACCTGCACACTTGTGTGCATGCATGTGGAGGCTAGAGGTCAATGACAGGTGTCCTCCTCAATCACTCTCTACCTATGTTTTAAATGTTTTCTTTAAGATTTACTTTTCTTTCTTTTTTTTTTTTTTTTTTTTTTTTTTTTTTTTTTTTTTTAAAATTAACTGCTTGAGTCCTGGAACTCACTATGTAGACCAGGCTGGCCTCGAACTCACAAAGATCCGCCTGCCTCTGCCTCCCAAGTGCTGGGATTAAAGATGTGCCACCACACACGGCAAGATTGTTTTTTTATTTCTTAATTATATGTAGGTGTGTTGAGTTTGTGTGGGGCTTTGGGCTTATGAGTGCGGTTGCCCAAAGAAGCCAGAAGAGGGCATTAGGTCCCCTGGAGCTGGAGTTCCAGGAAGTTGTGAGCTGCTGGACATGGGTGCTGGGAACCAAACTCAGGTCATCTGTAAGAACAATAAGCACTCTTTATCACTGAGTCATCTCTCCAGCCTCCATCTTATTTTTCAGACAGTGACTCCCAGTGTACCTGAAGCTCATAGACTGGCTGGCCAGCAATCCTCAGGAATCTTCCTACCTCTACCTCTACCTCCCAGTAGTAGAATTATGGGCCTACACTGCTGTACCCAGCTAAATGGGGGAGGGTCTAAACTCAGGTCCTCATGCATGCATGGCAAGCATGTTACCATCTGGACATCTCCCCAGGTCCCTCAGGTATAGTCCTTAAAAATTTAACATAAAAGATTTTATTATTTATTACTATTATTATGATTATTATTATTATTGATGGTGGTGGTGTGTGCATACAGAGGTGGGGGAGCTCGTGCTGGTGCACACGTGGTGGTCAGAAGACAACTTTGTGAAATCAATTCTCTCTTTCCACTTTGACATGGATTCTGAGGATCCAACTCAAATTGTCAAGCTTTTGTGGCAAACACTCTACCTGCTAAAGTATCTTGCCAGCCCAGATAAACAGTGTTTAAATACAGAAAAAAAGGTATAAAAAGTACTAAAACAGTTTTAAAAAATAATCTCAATATGAAAAAAGCTTTTCTTATGTAACACAAATACCACAATCCATTAAAAATTATTAATCTGGGCTGGAGAGATGGCTCAGCGGTTAAGAGCACTGGCTGCTCTTGCAGAGGATTCAGGTTCGATTCCTAGCACCCATATGGTGGCTAACAACCATCTGTAACTCCAGTTCCAGGGGAAGTCCAATGCCCTCTTCTGACCTCCAAAGTCACTGTACAACACTGGTGTACCTACATACCTGCAAGCAATACACTCATACATAAAAAATAAAAATAAAAAATTTTCAATGATAAATCTAACAAAATTAGAAACAAGACTTTATTAATTATTTGGGGGGGGATCTTTTTGAGACAGGGTCTCCCTGTATCCCACCTGGCCTGGAACTCACTGTGTAGACCAGGCTGGCCTCAAACTCACAGAGATCTGCCTGCCTCTGCCTCTCAAGTGCTGGGATTAAAAGCATGAGCCACCACACCCAGTATTATTTATTTATTTTTACTATATGTGCATGAGTGTTTTCCCTTCATGTGGGTATATGCACCCAGGCATCCAATCCCCATGGAGACCAGAAGAGGGCACTGGATCCCTGGGAGCTAAAGTTACTGATGGTTATTAGCCACTACATGGATGCTGGGAACTGAGCCTGGGTCCTCTGTAAAAGTAGCCAGTGCTCTTATCCATGGAGCCATCTTTCAAGCCCCATAAACAAGAGTTTTTGTTTTGTTTTGTTTATTTTATGTGTATGAGTATACTGCCTGCATGTACATAAGGCAATGCCCACGGAGGTCAGAAGAGGGCACCAGATCCCCTGTAACTGGAGTTAGGACAGTTGTTAGCTGCCACAGGGGTGCTGGGAATCGAGCCTGGGTCCTCTGCAAAAGCAGCCGGTGTTCTTAACTGCTGACCCATCTCTCCGGGCCCCACATGAGATTTTCTTAATGATAAGAGAAAAGCATAAGAAAACGCTGAACTAGGAAAAAGCAGTTGCAATTAGTATCACAGAAGAGTACTAATTTCTTTTAAGTGTGTATGTTAGAGCAATAGACCCTTAAGCCAAAGCATTTCCTGGTTTTTAGCCAAATCCAGGGGCCAAGTCACCATCTAAAGTTTGACAAAGAATGTGAGTCCACAAAAGGTTCTAAATCCTGTAGGAAAGCATTTCCCAACTTCAGTAGAGTAAGAAACCCTGTTTTGAGCTGGATAGATGGCTCCCTGGTTAAGAGCATTGGTTGCTCTTACAGAGGACCCGGGTTCAGTTCCCAGCACCCATGTAGCAGCTAACAACCATTAATAACTTTAGTTGCAGGGGATCCAACACCCTCTTCTGGCCTCCACAGGGACTGCATGCCTGGGTGCATATAATGTCCATAACTCCAGTTCCAGGGGATCAGGCACTCTCTTCTGGCTTCCATGGGTACTAGGCACATACAGTATACACACATATGTACAGGCAAAATATTCATACACATAAAAATAAACCTTTTTTTAATTACTTGTTATGCAAGTTTGAGAACTACAATTTTTGCCTCTGGGCATATGGCTCAGTAGGCAGAGTGCTTGCTTAGCAGGCAGAAAGCCCACTGCATAGACCAGGTACTATGGTGCATGCCTGCAATCCTAGAACTAAGGAGGTAGAGACAAAAAGATTAGAAATTCAAAATATACATAGTATATTCAAAGCCAACCTGGGATACATAAAACCCTGTCTCAAGGAAAAGACATACACACAAATACACACATTAAAACACACACACAGAAAAGTCCTACAGTCTTTACCAGGGTTCCAATTTCACTCTTCACCAACATCAGGCAAGTATCAATGACAAAATTCAAGGATCAGAGATAGAGACAACAAAAATCTACAACACAGGACTCTTTATTGTTGCTGTGGTTTGTATATTGGTTCTTTTATTTTACTGTTTTAATTTTAGACAGGGTTTTACTTTGTAGTCCAGGCTAGCCTAGAACTTGCTATGTAGCCCAAGCTGGCTTCAAACTCATGATCCTCCTGCCTCAGTTTCCCTAAGGCAGAGCACATGCTTGGCACCAAATGATGCCTTTAAATAAAAGTGGTTTAAATAGCTAGGCATGGTGGCACACACCTTTAATTCTAGTACTCTGGAGGCAAAGGCAGGTAGATCTGAAACTGAAACCTACCTACTCTATGTAGTAAGTTCCAGGCTAGATGGGGCTACAGGGAGACCCGTCTCAAAAACAAAAACAAAAATAACAAAAAAGTGGATTAAATTGATTTAAGCTAAGATTGAGCCAAAGAATAAGCTTCCTGGAGACAGAACCATACTTTTATTTTTTCATAAACAAAGTCAAGGTAATTTTCTGTCAAACCAAATGACTCTGTGCTTTAATTAAGTAACTGTGAAGGCTCCGTTAGTGTTTGCACATTACTTATTTCACCAGATCATCATTACAAAACACCTGAAGATAAGCCAGGAAAATGGGAAAATGTTAATATCCTCCCCCACTTCACCAATGAAGAGTTCAAGTTCTAATATCTGCAAGTGGAAGACACTAAGAGTAGAAATAAAGGTTCACTAATTCCTTTATGAGAATAGACAACCAGCAAAAGTTAATTCTACAAGAACTCAGATTTACACATTACTCATTTGTGTTAAATTACCTGAAGGTTATGTTCAAAGCAGGTTAAGGTCTTGTTAAACAGACTGAGGAAATGTTCTGTATTATTTGATAAATCTTCACCGTTGTTTGCTAAACAATCTATCAAAAAAGAAAAAAGACAGCATGTTAATGTGTTGTCAGTAATGAGCTGTCACTTGTTCTCAAGCTATCACTTTTTCTTTTGCACAGCAGCAATCCTCCATAAAGAAACAAGCATTCCACACCAGAGAAGCTGCAAATACACGAAACTTACTCCTTTTTGTTTTTTAAAATTTAGTCCTTTTTGTTTTGTAATTTTTTAAATTTTTTTGTCTTTTTGAAGCAGGGTCTCCCTGTAGCCCCAGCTGTCCTGGAACTCACTATGTAGACCAGGCTGGCCTTGAACTTACAGAGATCCGCCTGCCTCTGCCTCCCGAGTGCTGGGACTACAGGCGTGTGCTACCACGCCTGGCTCAAAACCTTTTTGTTTTTTAAAAACATTTCATGAAATTTCTAATATAATTGCGTGCCCTCTTTTATAAAAACAGTTAAAATTGATTTTTAATGGTGAAAGCTTATATGAAAATCAGCCAATAAATGTTGTCTTGATCATTCTTTGACATATGCCTTTGTTTTAAAAGGTTTATTTACTTTTATTGATGTATATGAGTATTCGCCTGCATGTCTATATGTGCACTATGTGTGTGCCTCCTGCCCGAAGGGACCAGACAAGGGTATTATATCCCCTGGAGCTAGAGTTACAGACAGTTGTGAGTCACCATGTGGGTGCTGGGAACCAAACCCAGGTCCTCTGCAAGAATCATCTTTCCAGCCCCAATATATAACTTTTTACCTTGTATTAATTTTGCCTAAGCTCTTATGTCTTTTTAAAATCTGTATAGAGTTTGGCACCTCACTGATGTGATCAGAGTAGCCCTTTAGATTCGTTCTTTCTAATCTATCATGAGTTGGTGCCCAAAGAAACAACTTGGTGAAAATTCTGTCTAAAAAACTGACAAAGAGGCCAAGCATGGTGGTGCACACCTTTAATCCCAGCACTCAGCAGGCAGAGGCAGGCAGACCTCCGTGAGTTCAAGGCCAGCCTGGTCTATATTGCAAGTTCCAGGCAAGCTGGGGCTACAGGGAGACCCTGTCTCAAAAAGACCCCCCAAAAACAAACAAAAATAAGCAAACAAAAAGTGGCAAAGGCATGTGGGGGGTGGAGTGCAGCTAGAGAGATGGTTCAGCGGGTAAGAGCACTGGTTGCTCTTTCAGAAGACCTGGGTTTGGTTCCCAGCAACCACAAGGCAGCTAACAGCCACCAGCAACTCCAGTTCCAGGGGACTCAATACCCTCTTCTGGCCTCCATGAACACTGTGTGCATGTAGTGCACTTACATCCATGCAGACAAAACACTCATAAACATTAAAAATTTTTAATTTTAAAATAAATAGAAATTTCCATGTTTTTGCAAATCTTACATATGTGGTACTCCTCTGAAACTCGGTGCTCTTGCTTAGCATTAGCTCAAGTTCATTTACTTCTTTTGTTTCTTGTGTATGAATATGATACAACTTTAAAATTTTTTCTTATTGCATTTTATTTATTTGTTTGTTTATTTAGTGTATGTGTGCACTCACGTGTATGCCATAGAGTGCGTGTGAAGGTCAAAGGATAAATTGCTAGAGTTGGTTCTCTCCATCCACCATGTGGGTTCGAGAGATCAAACTCAGGTTGTCAGGCTTAGCGGCAAGTGGCTTTAACACTTGCCACGTGGCCCGATATGACATAATCTGTGGGTCAATTCTCCCCTTTTTGGTAAGCCTATTTTTTATCCTCCCTTTGTGTTTTCATTTCCCTGCAGCCACAGATTGCTTTCTCCAATCCAGGCTCAATGATCTGACTTCACATCCCAGAACTGGGGTGGGCCATTTCTTTCTTTTTTTTTTTAACTTAAAAAAAATTTTTATTGAGACTTTCATACATGCATATAAGGTGTTCTGACCAAATCCACACCCACTCCCTCCCCTCCAACTCCTCCTATATCTCCCCATCAGTTTTTCCTGACAACTTTGTGCACTCTTTTTTTATGGGGCTTTTTGCTACTCTAACATTCCCCCTCTGAAGAGGTAACCCTCCCTCCCTCGGGTTCTGGCTTCTACCCTCCACACACCCAGGAACATGTCCATCTGGTTTCTCTATTCTCAATTTTGCTTTATTAATATGATTGCAAAAAAATCCAAGGTTATAATTAAAGGACCTGATTCAAATTCACATTTTCTGATCTCAGAGCCATGAAACATCTTTGTAGATGCCCTAGTAACTTGTCTACAAGAGATGTTTCAAGCATCTATTCTGTAGCACATAGCTCCACTTCTGCCCCTACCATTTAAAAATATTTTATTATTATTTTTTTAATTTATGTGTATGAGTGTTATTGCCCGCATGTATGTAAATGTACCCCTGTCATGCAATACCCAAGGAGGTCAGAAGAGGGCTTCGATTCCCATGGAACTGAAGTTACAGATGCTTGTTAGCTGCCATGTGGGGGCTGGGAATCGAACCCAGGTCCTCTATAAGAGCAGCCAGTACTCCTAATCACTGAGCCATACACATGCATGAGGCCTGCAGAGGCCAGAAGTTGGAAGAGGTCCTGGAGTTGGAGTTATAGGCAGTTGTGAACTGCCTGACATAGGTTGCTGGGAACCAAACTCTGGTCCTCTGTAAAAGCAGCAAGAGCTCTTCATCACTGAGCTATCTTTGCAGCCCCACCTATGGATATATTATATCACCAGGGAGTCAGGAAGTTACACCCAACTGATCAGTAACAGAGAGATGAAACCTAAGCCTGATTAACAGGACAGAAAGGAACTAGCACTTTAAATCTTCTCTGTAGAAATTTGAAAAAATTCGAAACAGGTGCTCCTGTGACTGGATGAATTACCAAAGGGCACTAACATCCAGAAGCCAACTAGAATTCAATGGATTCACAGACAGACAGACAGAGAGACAGCCCACCCCCGCCCCCATGTAGGGCTCCTTCTACACCAGGCTGCACAGGGCCCTCTTGGCACCCGTTCTAGATGCTTAGCCTCTCTGAACCCGTGGACGCTACATTCTCTGCAGCTTTATCGTCTCAAGAACATAAGTCCTGTTCTAACTGTTGATCAACCGTTTAGAAATCTGAGTGTTCACTTTCCAAATTGGAAAGCTAAGGCAGAGAACTAAGATGATGCACTCAGGTTCACAGGGAAGTTAGTAAGGCACTGAAATATCAAGTTACTCTGCAGACGCCTGCCGCTTCCTTAATTGCACCATTTTTCTTTACTAATTAAATGTTACTCCATCTGTCAGCTTCTACAAGGCTCAAATACTAAAATCTTATTTTAAATAATCATATAAGCCACCTTTTCATGCTAGTTTAACAAACTCATGACGTAGCCTTGACTCCTTTCAAGGATGAGGTAGAATAGACATGAAGAATAATAAGCACAACTACAATACTTGGATGTGAGGCTAAAGTCTTCAGGTTTGTGGTTGCTGTTGTGCAGGGACGTCCAGGAAGCACAATTCTAGCCACAGCTGGTGTCCACCTGCATCAGAAGGAGCCCAAGAATGATGGAGGGCATCCCTGTGCACCCTACATCAGTAGAAAGTACAGCGCTAGGAGAGAGCACCGGCTATTTCTTCTATGCAAGATAATAAATCATTTCTTCATACAAAGTGATTTTATAAAGAAAGCCTCTCTGAAGAACAAAGGAACTGAATCTCTTCTACTTTGCTGTCATTTACTTTCATTTAAAATAATTTGAAAATTAAGTGAAAAGCTAACGTACACTGATCATCTGATTAAGTGCTGTGTTAATGCAGCACCGTCCAGTTAGGCTGTGGTATTATACAGCACAAAGGAGTTCCTTTACGTAATGGGGTTAGGTGTGGCTTCGTTATTAAAAGAGCTCTGACTTTCTGTCTCAAAACAAAGAAATTCTAGTAAATTCCTTTTATTCTTCTGCAGGAACCAGGAACATAAAGCTATAAACAGTAGCCATGCATTTTAGAAACTAGTAAGCTAGAGAATGGCAGTAATGACAATGCTCTCTGCAAGCACCAAGTGAAGTGGCCAGTGTGCATTTGCGTCATCTCAGATAATCAATGG
Organism: Nannospalax galili; assembly: GCF_000622305.1. Classification (NCBI taxonomy): domain Eukaryota; kingdom Metazoa; phylum Chordata; class Mammalia; order Rodentia; family Spalacidae; genus Nannospalax; species Nannospalax galili. The sequence continues at coordinate 5,917,890 of NW_008353027.1, forward strand.
CGCTTCATCAAGGGCAGATTAGCACAGCATCTATCTCAGTGAGGACCTGGGCACCAGCTCGAGGCATTCCGGGTGCTAAGGATTAAGACCTCACACAGAAACCTACCAAATCACCACAAGGATTAGGTGTCTTCTTTCTTCTCCCTCCCTCCCTCCCTCCCTCCTTCCCTCCCTCCCTTGTTTCTCCTTTCCTCTTTTTTTTTTTCTTTTTTTTTCTGTGATGTTAAGAACTGAACCCTCATCCTCCCTACACTTGCTAGCAAAGCATTCCACCACTAAGCTACACCCCTAGCCCCCTGACCCTTCAAAGGCAGGATCTCCACTTGACTGATCCTCCTTAATCTTCCTGCCTCAATTTCCTGAGTGGCTAAAACTATCCATCTTTAAAGACTGGCATCTATTAGGAGTTTATTTAAAATTTTCTGCTGTTGGGGCTGGAGAGATGGCTCAGTGGTTAAGAGCACTGACTGCTCTTGCAATGGATCCAGGTTTGATTCCCAGCACCTACATGGCAGCTAACAACCATCCTAACTCCAGTTCCAGGGGATCTGACACTCTCTTCTGACCTCCAAGGGCACTGAACAACAAAGGTGCACTTGTATGCATGCAGGCAACACACTCATACACATAAAATAAAATAATAAATAAAATATTTTTTAAAGTCTCTGCCGTTTTCAAAACTAGTTCCATAGTGGGTTTAGTGGCACATGCCTCTAACTCCAGCACTCAGGAGGCTGAGACAGGAGGCTTGTGAGTTCAAGTTCAAGGCCTATCTGAGATATAAAGTGAGACCTTGCCTTAAAACAAAAACTAATTTTCATAGAAAACAGTAACTACCACTTCTGAAAAATAGGCAAGCTTCAGAAAATACAAACCGTGAGAATTTTGTAATTAAATTTAGTAAATAAAGAAATTATGATGTTTAAATTATACAAATGAGCTGAGCATGGTGGTACTCGCCTTTAATCCCAGCATTTGGGAGGCAGAGGCAGGTGGATCTCTGTGAGTTCAAGGCAAGCCTGATCTACATAGCAAGTTCCAGGCCAGCTGGGGCTACAGGGAGACCCTGTCTCAAAAAGACCAAAAAAAAAAAAAAAAAAAAAAAAAAGTAAGTCTAATGCCAGTACATTCTCACACAGATAAAATATGAGAAAGAAGGGTTCTTCTGCCAAATTGACCCCTGGTTCACCAGTAACTTGTACTGTTGATTTTTTTGAGCATGAATCCATGAGTTATACATACTAATTGAAGGCTAATTTTCCTTCGATGAATGGAAATGTGTAACAGGATCACACACTGCTTCAATGGTGTCATCATGCTCGTAAATTAGCACCCAGCTCACTGGAGTTACAGGTTGCTATAAAGAAAGAGTAGGTCTCCAGGGATGAGGGAGATGGCCCAGTCAGTAAAGGCGGCCCTGCCACCAAGGCTGATGACATGAGTTTGATTCCTGGGACCCGTATGGCAGAAGGAAAGAACTACAACGTCTACAAGTCCTGAAAGTTGTTCTCTGACTTTCATATGTGTGCTGTAGCATATATATGTACCCACCCCTCCACCCCGCACACACACATCACCAAATCCGGTCACTTCAATAATTACCGTGCTGTGATATCGACAGGAGGGGTTTCTCTAACAGGTCACCCTTGTGTTAACAATACACTCCTGACCACAGCTTGCAATTTTGGTATAGGAGAGATCTTTAGCACACTTTCCTCAACATTTTTTTTTTTGAGATTAGGTCTCAGGTAGCCCAGAATGGGTCTCATATTGCCCAGGCTGGCCTCAAACCAGATACCTAGCTGAGAATGATCCTTTTTTTTAATTTAAATTTTTTTTTAACTTTATGTGCATGAGTATATTGCCTGCATGTGTGTAAGTGCACCCATGTTGTGCAAAGCCTGAGGTCAGAAGATGGCATTGGATCCCCTGGAACTAGAGTTACAGACAATTGTTAGCTGCTATGTAGGTGATGGGAATTGAACCCAGGTCCTCTGTAAGAGCAACCAGTGCTCTTAACTGATGAGCCATCACTCCAGCCCCAACTGAGGATGATCTTGAACTATTGCACCTTCTGCCTCTACCTCCTCAGTACTGGGATTACAGGAGTGTGGGGATTACAGGTGTGTGCCACAAAGGCAGGCTCCTTTTCTTTTCTTTTTTCTTTTCCTTCCCTCCTTCCCTCCCTCCCTCCCTTCCTTCCTTTCCTTCCTTTCCCTCTTTTTTGGTCTTTTGGAGATAGGGTCTCCCTGTAGCTCCAGCTGGTCTGGACTCCAGCTGGCCTTGATCTCACAGAGATCTGCCTGCCTCTGCTTCCCTAGTGATGGGGATAAAGGCTGTGCACAACCGCACCTGGCTGGGGCTCCTTTCTTTACTTAACAGTGAGGTCATTCTCCACAAGGAAAACTAGCTTCCATGTTGTTTGTAAGAAGGGTTGCTAGACGGCTTGCCTCGCTTGCACAAAGCCTTGGATTCAATCCCCAGAACAACAACCAAAAAAAGTAGAGTCTCTCTGGAAAAAAAAAGATCGCAAAACATTAAATCAAGTGGAAGTGCTGGGTACAATATTCCTCCTAATCATATTTTAAAATAACATTATTGGACTGGAGAGATGGCTCAGCAATTAAGAACACTTGCTATTCTCCAAAGGAGTCAGGTTTGATTCCTAGGGCCCGATGGCGGCTAACAATCATCTGTAACTCCAGTTCTAGGCGATCCAACACCCTCTTCTGGCCTCTGTGGCCATTGCATGCACGTGGTATACTTCCATACATACAGGCAAACACTCATACACATAAAATAAAATAAATAAAATATTTTAAAATAACATCATTTTACAAAATTGCAATAGTCCCTACTATGATCTGAATTTAGACACCATTTAATGACAGAAATTTGTTGAAAAATGCCTCTTTAGGGGACTTCTTTATTGTGTGAACATCAGAATATACTTAAAGAAGCCTAGATATTCTAGCCTACTACCTATCTGGACTTCATGGTATTGACACTGCTCCTCAGCTACAAACCTACAATGGTAAGTAGCTGTGTGGATCTAAGCAAAGACAAAGTATGGCAACGATATAGTATAAAATAATTAAAAATGGGGTCAGTGAAATGGCTGAGCAGGTAAAGGTGCCTGTTGCCAAGCCTAAGGACCTGAGTTCAATCCTTCAATCCCTAGAGCTCACACAGTAGAATGAGAGAACCAATTCCCAGACACTGTTCTCTGACCTCCACATGCAGACCATGGTGTATACACACACACAGAGAGAGAG
>NW_008353027.1:5921269-5947981 GCF_000622305.1 Nannospalax galili
GAAAGAAAGAGAGAGAAACATGAGGCTAAAAAACATCTTGGCACTGTGGTACATACCTGGAAGTTCAAGCCCAGTCTGGGCAAGATAGCAAGACCCTTTCTCAAAATATAAATAAACAAGCATGCACCTGTATAGAATGTTTACCATGAATGTAGAGTGCAAGGCTGGAAGCTGCTCTTGATAGCTGAGTGCTAAATGTTAAGTGCTAAGTGAGTACTGCAGACTACAAACACCGGGCACTTAGTCTAACCTAAGTGTATCTTAGTATTTTCTTCAATAATAAGCTAAGTAGCATACTATAACATTTTTTTATTTTATAAGCTTTTAAGTTTTTCAGTCTTTTGACTCCCTTATAATATTTAGCTACACACACACACACGCACGCACACACCAGCTGAACTGAGATGACCAACTGAAACCCCTCTGGGTTTATTCTAGACTCCTCACCTGCTGTTCACGTATGCACTCACCTTCTCGTTCTGCCTCACAGGTTTATGTGAAAATTCACATGGGACACAGGATAAAAGAAACATAACTTGAGACATTTTATTTCATTCAATTACAGGCTTATTCCCTTACTTAGTTCCCCGTTCTTTTCTTCCTTCAAATTCCTTTTCTCGTGTTCCCAATCTCTCACTACACTTTAAGACAAGCAAGAATGCTTTAAGACATTTTGTTAAATTTCTTTAAACTCTCTGAATTCTTTAAAAATTTCAGAAATTTTTCATGCTATCTTTACAAAGCAGTTTTGCACAGAGCATGATCAGGAGTGCCTACATACAATTTGGAAAAGATTCTAATTAAAATGTACATTAGAATGCCAAGTACCAGGGAAATAGGAAGCAACTAAGAAATTTAAGGAATTAACCTAAGACCACAAACAACAAACAAAAAAGAATATTGCAGAATACAGGGGAAAAAAAGGAAAGAAATTTAAGGAGTATAAAATTTATAAAACTTTTAATTCCATTTAAAATACAGAATAGAAATTATAAAGTTTTTTAATACATACTCCTGGAAAACAGTCAAGCCCCCTGTACACAGTGAGTTTGAGGCCTGCCTGAGTTACATAAGACCCCTCCACAAGCAAACAAACAAACAAAAATCCAACTTAAAAATAGTTATACATTTCTGGGAGTGGTGGCGCACACCTTTAATCCCAGCACTGGGAGGCAGAGGCAGGCAGAGGCAGGCAGATCTCTGTGAGTTCAAGGCCAGCCTGGTCTACCAGGCCAACTGGAGCTATAAGGAGACCCTGTCTCAAAAAGATTAAAAAGAAAAAAAAAAAAAAAAAAAAAAAGGTTCTACATTATATGCCAGGTGTGGTGGTACACACTTTTAATCCCAACACTTGGGAAGCAGAGGCAGGAGGATATGTGTGAGATCAAGGCCGCCCTGGTCTACATAATGCGTTCCCAGCCAGCTGGGGAACCATGTTCAAAAAATAAAAAAATTTTTGTTTCTTTTATTTTTACTTTATTATTTATTTATTTGTTTGTTCGTTTGCTTATTTATTTAATTATTGGTCTTTTTGAGAGTGCTGGGATTAAAGGCATACACCACCATGCCCAGCTTAAAATTTTGTATGTTTCCAAAAACTTTCTTCAATCACATTTATAGAAGGAATTTTCACACAAAAAGGTAAAGTTTGAGAGGCTGTGGAGCCTTTAAGCGATGGGGCCTGGCTGACAGAAGCAGGGTGTTAGGGGCTGGCTTTTGTAGGTTACAGGCAGCTGCATGGCTCTGCTTCCAGTCTAGGACTACGTGATGACCTGCCACTTCACATTCCAGCTGCTACAGGCAAAGCCACTCCTGCTGTCCCTTCCTCCAGATGAACTGAAACTCTGCAACTGTGAACTAAAATAAACCTTTTGGGGGCTGAAGAGAAGGGGTCAGTGGTAAGAACACTGGCTGCTCTTGGAGAGGACCCAGGTTCAATTCCCAGCACCACATGGCAGCTAATAACTATCTGTTACTCTAGTTCTAGGGGAATCCAACACCCTCTTCTGACCTCTGCAGGCGTTACATGAACATGGGTGCACTTACATACATGCATACATTACATTATGCAATACACATAAATTTTTCTCTTATTGGTTGTTCCTGTCAGGTATTCTGTCACAGCAATGGAAGTGACTAACACATCTGCTACTTCTTGCTGCCTTTAGTACTGCACATGCATTGTTAATGCCCAAGATAGTCTAGTATATATAACCTTTTCTTTTTAAATGTTTTCATTAATTCTTTGAGAGTTTCATACATGCATACAATATATCATGACCATATTTATCCCTCACTCCTCCCCTAGCCTCTCCCAGATCTACGACCCACCATAAAGTCCATTCCCAACTTACATCCTCTTTTTCTATTAACCCACTGAGTCCAACTTGTGTTGACCATATAGGCATCAGTACTGGACCATCCACTGAAGCATGGTCAACCTACCAGAGGGCCACACCCTTAAAGTAAACTGACTCTCACTCCCCTAGCAGCCATCAACTGTCAATAGCTCCTCAGCCAGGGTTGGGGGCTCATGAGCCTAGGTCCAAAAAGTATCTCTTTGACCAGGTCATTTCAAGCACTCCCAGGTAGATTTATTTTCTTCTTCCAAAGACTTTGCAACTTTATTAAAGTATTTACTTTTTCCCCCTAAGTTATATTTGGAACTATACCTTTCTCTCTGAGTTAGAGAAGCTGAAAAGTAAGAACTGCTTAGGACATGGTTGGTATTCAAGACACATTTAAATTGAAATATTGATTTTAATTTTTCCAAAGAATAGCTTCAAATAGGTATCACTTTATTACACAACAATACATGAACCTGCAAAGCCATAGAAGAGATAATCTTCTTCCTCTCACTTGACAGATTATAAATATTACATTATATTAACCAGTTAATATAAGTTCTGATAATTTACAGATGAAGAAACGAAAGGTTCCAAAAGACAAAATTAATTGTCCCAAACCTGACAGCTAGTAAGCAGCAGAGGTTAACTCAAATCCATGTCTGACTGATGTCAGGGCTCTGTGATCTGTCCTACTTCCACTGCCAGGATTTGCCCAAATAGTAACCACTAATGTATTCAGATGTTAATAACAATTTACAAACTTAGTGACAAATACTATCTGGTTTCAGTGATCTGCAGCTCACTACAGTACAATCTAGTACCTATACTACTGAACCACAACTGCAGCTCAAAAACGGAAGCCTCACTTACTTGCACAGTTCGCCTCCTGCCATGTGGTATTGAAAAACTCCGAGAGCATCACAACTACCTGCATCCTGTCTGCCATCAGGAGACTTCTGGCACAACTCTGACTCTCGGAAGTATTCTGTAACAAAAAAGTAGAAAGATTCAATCTGAGTATTTTTAGACTTTCCAAATAACTTGAGGTTAAAAAAAAAAGTCATAAAGATTAAAATTTTATGAACCACTTAAGATTCTGTCTGATATGATCAGATAATGACAACAGTAACAATAAAAAGTCAATAAAGCAATTAACTAACATTTATTGTCACAGGGTTCATTTGCAAGGGAAGAAATTGTTTGCTTCTTAAACAGTATTTGGTTTTTGTTTTGTTTTGTTTTGTTTGAGACAGGGTCTCCCTGTAGCCCCAGCTGACCTGGAGCTCACTAGGTAGATGAGGCTGGCCTCAAACTCACAGAGATCTGCATACCCCTGCCTCCCAAGTGCTGGGATTAAAGGCATGTGCTACCATGCATGGCATAAGTATTTGTTTTTAAAGTACAATTTCAACTTCTTTTTTTTCCTTTCTGTTTTAATTTCAACTTCTTAAGTCCAAGTTTCCTGTGTGGCACAGTTTCTCACTTTTTATGCAGAGGAAAATGACAGAACATGATAGTTTAGTTTGGTTTTCACTTTTGCTTCCTCTCCATTGTCTATATTTTTCTACAGTCAACATGTTATTTACAAAGTATTTTTAAACTGTGAATGATCACAAATCATTTGGTTTCTTCTTTCAGACAATTTTTTGTTCAAATTCTTATATTCTATAAGAAAAGTCGGTGACCCATTCTAGTTGTACCAAAAAGTTTGTACTTGAATAGAAAAACATACTTTCCACAGACCTTTTAATCATGAAAGAAACTCATGCTATGCAAGTAAGAAATCCAAGTTCTTTTTTTTTTTTTTCCTTCAGTCTTTTTGAGATAGAGTCTCCCTGTAGCTGCCTGGAACTCCCTCTGTAGATCACTATGTAGATGAGACTGGCCTTGAACTCACAGAGATCCCCCTCTGCCTCCCGAGTGCTGAGATTAAAGGTATGCACCACCATGCCCGGCAAATCCAAGTTCTTAAATGTCTCGAACCTTACCTATTTCCTTTCCGTGTTGCCTGCTGCAAGATACTAGGTTCTGATGACTTTCATTCTTTGAAAGCTATTTAACTCCTATTTATTAGGCACTACAAGAATTCTGGAGTTTTAAGGATATGAAAGTGTGAGAGAAAGCCATCAAAACTGTGGCTTCCAGAACCTGCCTACAAATACATAGACAAGGAATGACACACTCTGACACGGGAATGCCAGAGAACTAATCAGTCTATGGAGTAATAATAAAGAAAAGACAGAGGGAAGGAAGAATTCCTGCTTTAAAAGAGCATGTCATTCATTTGGGAAGCTCAGCCTCTTTGTACAGATCATTAAAAGATGCATCTAAAACTGTGCTTGCTTTTATATACATAAGTACACACATACATACATATCTATACTAATATATAGATATAAATATATTTGACACAGGGTCTCACTGTGCAGACAAGGCTGGCCTTGTACTCAGAGATTTGCCTGCCTCTGCCTCCTCAGTGCTTGGATTAAAGGTGTGTGCCACTATACCTGGCTTTGCTCTTTTTATTTTTTAAATAATTAATTTTGGGGGGTCTTTTTTGACAGGGTCTTCCTGTAGCCCCAGCTGGCCTGGAATGCAATATGTAGACCAGGCTGGTCTTGAACTTACAGATTCACTTGTCTCTGCCTTGAGAGTGCTAGGATTAAAGGCACGCACCACCATGTCCAGCTTTTATTTTTATTTTTAAAATATTTATTTGTTGTGTGCATGTGGCTTCAGAGGACAACCTATAGGAGTCAGTTCTCTCCTGTCACCAGGCAGGTCCCTGGGATCAAACTCAGGTTATCAGGCTTGATGACAAATGTCCTTCCCACTGAATGCTCTTGGGACCCTGGGTGCCTGCTTTTAAATAGTAACATTTCTTTAGTTCCTTTCTTGGAACTGCTTTCATGGAAAATTTTTTAAAATCTCATTTTTCAGCCGGGCATGGTAGTGCACACCTTTAATCCCAGCACTCAGGACGCAGAGGCAGGCAGATCCCTGTGAGTTGAAGGCCAGCCAGGTCTACATAATGAGTTCCAGGCCAGCTGGGGCAAAAAAAAAAGAAAAAGAAAAAAATCTTATTTTTTGTTTGTGTATGCGTATGTGTATGTATGTGTATCTAAGTGTGGGGTGTATTTGGGGTATGCAGTTGCGTGTACACAGGTGCATTTGTGCAGAGGCCAAAGAAGGACGCCAAACATCCTGCCCTATCACTCTGTCTTATTCCCTTAATACAGGGTCTCTGATCGAACCCGAAGCGAGGCTGCTGAATGGTGACCAACAAACATCAGCAGTCTTCTATATTACTCCCCATGATGGTGCGGTTATAGATGCACACAGCCATATCTGGGTTTTTACCTGCATGCCAAGGATTTGAACTCCGGTCCTCACGCTTGTGCAGCCAACACTCTTATCACTAAGCATCTCTTCAGCTCTTCTTTACTCTTTTGTTCTTGTTATTTGTGTGTTGCTCGGGATCAAACACAGGACCTCATGCATACTAGGCAACTGCTCAAACACTCAACTACGACCTCAGACCCATAATTTTTTTTTATTTTTTGAGACAGGATCTTGCTGTGTAGCCCTAAGCTAACCTCAAACTTGTGATTCTCTTGCGTCAACCTCCCAAGTGTTGACACTGCAAGTAGGCACCTTTATGTCTGCCTCCTTTATTAATTCTTAAGTGGAACTTGGCCAAGGAATCAGACAGGCCTGGGTTATGATGATCCAGGGCAGCTGGCCTAACTTCTCTAGAAGTCAATTTCATACTCAAAGGTCCTACAATTACTATACCAAATGAAATAATGCATGTTCATCAATGAGCACAATGCCTGGAGCATAGAAACTGATAAATGGTATTTCATCTAACTACCCTGCTGCCAACCCAAAGAGCTCTAGGAACATATATTTGGCTAAGTGTTAAATTGCAGTTAAATTGCATCTTCCTGCGTAGTTGACTGGCTACTTCAAAAATAACTACAGAGCCAGCAAGATGACTCAGAGGGTAAAGTTCTTGCTGTCAAGCCTAATGACTGGTGTTCAATTCCTGGATCCCACAGTGAAAGGAGAGAGTTGACCTGCAAGTTGTCCTCTGACCTCCACATACAGCCCATGGCATGTACACACACAATAAATAAATGCAATTTTTAAAAATCACTACAGTAAGCTGGGCATGGTGGTGTAGGCCTTTAATCCAAGCACTGGGAGGAAGAGGCAGGCAGATCCCTGTGAGTTCCAGGCCACCCTGGTCTACATAGAGAGTTCCAGGCTAGCTGAGGCTACAGAGAGACCGTCTCAAAAAGACCTGAAAAAAAAAATCACTGCTATATTACTCTGTATGTGGTAATTAATTCAGTTGAGGAATATATCCATGTAGTTGGGAGAAGTTGGGAGAATTTGGAAAGAGTTCATGAAGAAAAGCAGGATATGAACTAAGTCCTTTATTGGGAAAGGAAAAAGAACTCTAAGATAGAGTAAAATGGTCACTGGGTGAAAGTGGGGGTGACTGTGGTATGCAGGCACTGCAGTAGGCCATAGCAGCCAAGGCAGCAGATGCCCCCATGAAATGAGCATCATTAGAAGGGTAAGCTAGAGCAAGGTTGTGAGAGGTCCAAACAGCCAGATAATAGAAATGTTCTTTCTTTTGTTTTTTTAGGCAGTAGAATTTTCTTGAAGATTTTTCAGAAAGGTGATATGAAAAGCAGGTTTGGGGACCATACATATAAGTCATGCTATTTATAGAGTATGGAGGCAGGAAGACTAATTAGACCAGTTCCATAGTGTAGGTCTGAGGAAAAGATGCAGACAAAGTAGGGATGGGAAGAAGTGATGAACAGCCCACTGATGATATTTATTGAGTACATGATTCTCAGTGGTCCAAGAGCATTAGCCCACTTACTCCTCAACTCTATAAAATAGGTAGTGTTATCCTTCTGAATTCAAAGTCCCTTCTACTGCATGACCTTCAGTAAGCTAGTTAACCTCTCTGAGACCTGGCTCCTTTTTAAAAATGTATTTCTTTTTATTTTATGTGTATAAGTGTTTTGCTTGTATGTGTGTAAATGCACCATGTCATGAAATGCCTGTGGAGGCTACAAAAAGGCATCAGATCTCCTGGAACTGGAGTTATTGACAGTTGTTAGCCACCATGTAGGTGCTGGGAACCAAACTTGGGTCCTCTGCAAAAGCAGTGCTCTTAACCACTGAGCCATCTCTCTAGCCCGAGGCTTTGTTTCTTAAAACACAAAATCCCAGGGGCTGGAGAGTTGGCTCAGAGGTTAAGAGCACTGACTGCTCTTGCAGAGGACCTGGGCTCAGTTCCCAGCACACATACGGCAGCTGACAACCACCTTAACTTGGGTTCCAGGGACTCCAACACCCTCTTCTGACCTTTGAGGGCACTGCACAACACGGGTGCACTTACACACATGCAGGCAAGACACTCATACACATAACAAACAAACACACACTGCTCCTTGATTTATACTTGGCTATATTAATACCCTAATCTGTCATAACCATCTGGCAGAAGCCTAGCCATCACCAGCACAAGCATCTACTTTCATCACAACAGCATCTAAGAAGATGGATGCAGTCACAAGAAAGATACACACAGGCAGATTTTTTTCCACAACATACCTCACTTAATTAATGCATGCTCTCTCCTCTTTAGAACCATTTCAAAGCTCCACACTCCCTGAACCATACAAACAATCCCATTCCTTACCCTCTATAGAAGACCCAGCCTCCTACTTGGCAGACAAAAGCCATCATGCTGACTTGCTTAACTCCCACCAAAGCTCCCCTATCCTCTGGTTACAGTGGAGAAAGTGCTTCTCTGTCAAAGGCTCATCATTCTGTGGATGCCGTAGATCCTGCTGACTTCATCTTCCCTAGTCATTGGCCCTGTCTACTTCTCTACTCATTCACCTCCACAAGGGCCTCACCTTCTCCAGAGGACCCTTTCCATCAGCACTGGGTACATGCCTGTAGTTCAAGTTACTAAGGAAGCTGATGCAAGAGGATCAATTGGGCCTAGCAGTTCAAAATCAATGACAACAAAATGAGACCTTGTCTCAAAAAACATACGAACAGGGTTGGGGATATAGTGCAGTAGTTGAGCACTTACTTAACATGCACAAAGCCCTAGGTTCAGTGTTCAAATCTGAACAGTTGTCTGGCTTCATTCTTCCCACTTCTTTGCCTTCCATTTCATATATAATCCACTCTAACCTTGGTGCCACTCCAAGCACTCCATCAAAGCCACTCGGGTTAGTGTCACCACTAACGCTAATGTTGATAGATGCACTTCCAACCTTCTCAGCAGGATTTGGCCTAAATAACCACATCTTCCCCGTCCTTGGTTTACAGAACACTACACTACACTCTCCTCATTTTCCTGATCTAATTCATCCTTCTCAGGCTCCTCTGACAGTTTATCCTCTATCTCAATCATCAACTCTTAGTCTTCTTACTCATCCATACCAGGTTTCAAGTGCTATACATATACAGTATTTCTAGTTAGGTGGCTCAAAACACCGAAAAATCAACTCATTTCTAAATTGACTTAATGATTTCTTACAAAATGGTTCCTCCCTCCATCTCAGTAAGTGGAAACTTATCCACTAAGCTGCAAATCATCAGTTGTTCTCCCTCACTCCCTACATCCAATTAACCAAGTCTGGTCTTTTCTACTTCCTAAAAGATCTGAAATCCACTCATTTCTCCCTATAGGATGGTGCCCTGTGGCTTAGTCACTACCACTTCAGTCTAATTCATCTCCCACCCTCCCCAGACCCAAGTTACCAATGTCAGATAAAAGCCAGGCAGGGATAGTCACAGGAAACACAGGAGGACTCCAGCAAAGCAGTTGATTTCTTAGGATTGCTGGTGGCTGGCAGCTCAGCTGGGGAGAGAAAGGCAACCAGCAGCCTTCTGACTGCTGAGAAAGTTCTTATGGGGGGTTGGGGAACGTGGAAGGTAGCAAAAATAATCATTACAGTCTCAAGGGAAGTAGCTTGAACTGAGACAGCTCTTACATCAGTGGGTCTGGGTGCAGGGACCTGTTTATCTTCCAAAATTATCTGGGGAGCAGCTTTGTGCTGAGCCAGCTCTAAATGTAGCTGTCTGGCCAGTTCCTGTTTTGCAAGGGGCCCTCATGGCCTGTCTTGTGAGGCTTTTTTACACTGGGAGAGGGTCATCTAGAGATCTGGACTCTAACAACCAAAATGACCTTATTTTCTTGGTCTTTTTGAGACAGGGTTTCCCTGTAGCCCAAGCTGGCATGGAACTTGGTATGTAGACCAGGCTGGCCTTGAACTCACATAGATCTGCCTGCCTCTGCTGAGATTAAAGGAGTGTGTCACCACGCCCAGCAGCATTTTCTTTTTTTATTACTGTGTATTCCTATTGAATTTTTATGCATTTCATACAATAAATCTTAATCATATTTAGACTCCCCCCTCCCAACCCACCCCCCCATAAACCTTCCCACCAGATTTCATGCATTCTGTCATATATGTTAAGGCTTATGAAGTCAAGCTTTTTTTTTTTTTGTCTTTTTAAGACAGGGTCTCCCTGCAGCTCCAGCTGCCTCGAACTCAAGCTTTTGTACCCAGATGTCCCCCAGTGCAAGTTCATCCACTGGTGTCTAGTCAGCCTATCTAACATCACTCCCTTAAAGGGCAACTCTCCCTCACCCAGCAGTAATCAGCTGCCAACAGTTCCTTGGCTGCAATGCATTTTCTAATCTCTAATGAAAGGCATAGGTTACTTTTACTACCTTCCCATTTTCACCCTCTAGTCCTAAGAATCTATACATTAATATACACTGAGTATGCCAAATACTCACCAGATATAGAATCGAAGTGACTGGTTCCTTCGAAAATATGTATCTATACATCCTTAGATACATCAATCTACCTACCTAAATGTTTTTTATGTATTTTTAGTTTATGTGTATGAATGTTTTGCTTGCATTTAAGTGCACTTGTGTGTACAGTGCTGGAGGAGGCCAGAGAGGGTGTTGGATCCTCTGGAACTGGCATTATGGACAGTCATTAGCCACAATGTGGGTACTGGGCACTGAATGCCAGTCTTCTGCAAGAGCAGCCAATGCTCTTAACCTCTGCACCATCTTTCTAACCCCTACTTACCTAAATTTTAATTATTTTTATGTTATGTGTATGAGTGTATTGCCTGCATGCATGTAAGTGCACCTGTATCATGCAGTGCCCAAGGAAGCCAGAAAAGGGTATTGGATCCCCTGGAACTGGAGTTATGGATGGTTGTTAGATGCCATGTGGGTGTTGGGAATCAAATCCAGGTCCTCTGCAAAAGCAGCCAGTACTCTTAAACCACCTAGTAATCTCTCTAACCCCTACCTACATTTTAAATAAATCAAATACACTAGAATAGAGCTTATCAACTCAGGATTTGAGGGGGCTAAAGTAGCCTTAAAACCACTTGATGATGCTGAATGGCTCAATAAAACCATGTCTCTATCAGACTGAAAGTATGACTAAGAAAAAAGCAATCCATCAGTTCTGCCATTCAGGCTTCACAAACCACTGTGTTCTTCACCATGAGACTACAAAACTGTGTGTTCCTTGTCCAAGTAAATCCAAGAGGAAATATCAAAACAGGATTCTCATTATATAATGCCATTAAATTAACCGCCAACCCCAAGCTTGCCAGCTTCTACCTTTGATGATTTCACTCTCTCCTTGCTATATTCCTGCCCTCTCTGAATCAATCCTAAAGGAGATGAGAAGGACGCCCTGTTCAAAATGCAGCTTGTGGATTTCCTCTGATTAATGAACCCAGGCTTGTTCTGTTCCCCCTTTAATGAAGCATCGCCTTCATCCTTTTGCTCTAAACTGTCACTGTATAATGAATAATCACACACTGAGTGATATTTTCTCTCTGTTTTTCCTTTATATTGGTTTCTTCTACTTTTACAACTTCGCTGATAGGTTAAGTCCTGGACCTTATCTGCCTTTTTCTTCTCTATTCTTTTTACCAACTCTATACTCAAGAAAACTAGTAAGTGCCTGTTAACTAAACTAATTTGAATAAAACATAGTTTCAGCACTTGAGAAGTAGAAGCAGGAGAATCAGGAGTTCAAGATCATCCTCTGCTACATAGAGTATTCAAGGCCAGCTTGGGCTACACCTTGTCTCAAATACATAAACTAATTAAATTAAAATAAAAATAGAATTACGTCAGGTGTGGTGGGGCATGCCTTTAGTCTCAGCATTAGGGAAGAAGCAGGTGGATCTACAGGTGACTTTCAGAACAGCTGGGGCCATAGGAAGACCCTGCCTCAAAAAGGAAAAAATTAATTTTCAAAAATTAAAAAATAGTAACCATCTTGAAAACTAGCTCTTTATAGAGCTGGATGTGGTGGCGCACACCTTTAATCTGAGGCAGAGGCAGGTGGATCTCTGTGAGTTCTAGGCCAGCTGGGGCTACAGGGAGACCCTGTCTTAAGGAAAAAAAAATCTCCCCAAGACTAAGTTTAGATTGAAGGCTACAGTTGTACCATGGAATTTATTTAATGCAAATGAACCCCCATTTATGTAAATAACAAGGTTTCTGTGAAGTGATATTAGGCTGGTTTAAAACAAGTTGCAGCTATAAACAAGTTTCTATTTAGTCAAATCAGCTATAACTCATAGTCACTCAACGCAGATTTTCAGGATACTGATCCCCTCAGTACAAAAGGAACTTTCCCACTCCCAACCTCAGTGTCACTATTGGCATCCTCGTGATTCTCACCAGCCCTAACACTAATTAATTCTTTCCTACTTCATACCCTCTACAGTACTCAGAGGCAGGGACTGAGTCTTCCTCTTTTTACCCATTTTAATTAAATCTTTCACACTACCTACCACATGACCAGAAAAGCTCTCAAGACACCAAGAATGGAAGGCAGACTGACCATATCCTCAAATTTTAGCTCCCACTGACTAGGAGCTATTATTTTGTATTTTCTACCACCTCCCTCTACCCCCACGTTACAGGTGAGAAAACAGGCACAGAGAATGTAGGTGACTCGCTCAGAGTACATCACTAATAAACAGGGTGGAACTGAACTCCTGGCCTGCTAGCTCCGGATTGTCTGACTCACTAAGACAACTCCCACAGAGCAACTCCCACAGGAAACAAGTAGGAGTTTTGTACCATTTTATAGAGGAGTAAACTGAGGTTTTGCAAAGATAATCAAGGTCACACTGCCAGAAACTGGTGGCTCTATGTCTGTCTGCAAAGTTCAAGTTCCTAACCACTGCTTTTTTAAAATATTTTGTTATTTTTTATTTTAGGCGTACGCGTGTATTGCCTGCATGTAGGTAAGCGCAACCGTGTCGTGCAATGCCCGCGGAGGACAGAAGAGGCTGTCGGATCCCCTGGAACTGGAGTTACGGACAGTTGTTAGGTGCCACATGGGTGCTGGGATTCGAACCTGGGTCTTCTGCAAGAACACCCAGTGTTCTAAACCGCTGAGCCATCTCTCCAGCCCCGGGAATTGGCTTCTGAACAGAAAGAATGCTCCTGAACATATTTTGCTGTCTTATGTCAGTCAGATTTTCTTTAAGGAGTAGAAGGAATGTTGCCATTTGGGACATTCTTTCTGGAGGATTCTCCTGGTGCCAATTTTGTCAGGCTGTTCAATGTCTGACTTACCAGGTGATTAGTGATTATTGTGTATAGGATTTCCCAGAGGAGCAGGTATCGTCTGACCTGCACATACTGGGCTTTGCTTGAATCGTGGTTAATGCCTTTCTAATGGAGACAAACTTAACTGGAGTTACGGACAGTTGTTAGGTGCCTAGAGGTGCTGGGATTCGAACCAGGGTCTTCTGCAAGAACAGTGTTCTTAACCGGGGCCATCTCCCCAGCCCCCACCACTAACAGTTTTGAAAGGGCCCTTTCTGGGAACTGCAAGTTAAGATGGGGAGTGGAGGAGGTGAAAAGGGAAGATAAGTTTAGGAGTGCTAGACCCCCGAGAAAGCCAGTCAAATCTAACTGCAAATACATACCACGAAGATTCCCGCTTACAGAATCCAGGGAGGCAAAAATCCAAACCCCTATCACCTATGTCACCCATTTTTCCGATTTCCCAACTCCACAGCCAGTTCAATCCCTTGCTTTTACGGCTGGTAAAAATGAAGCCCCAGAGATGATCATCACTACATCCTCTTTTTCCAGCCCCACGCCTCAGGTCCCGGGAGTGCCCTTCTACCCACCCCGACGGCTCGGCTGATGTTGTCCTTCTTGCTGGCGACCTGTTGGAAGAGCTGATGGCAGGTCTGGCAGAGGCGCACGGGCCGAGCGCTGCGCACCAGACACCCAGTGAGCTCGGCGCTGCTATTGGCGAAGTCCAGCAGCATCTCCCGGCACTCGGGATCCAGGTCGGGCAGGCCCGGGGGTAGCAGCGACGGCAGCCCCAGACCTCCGCCCTGCAGCAGAGACAGGGTCAAGTCCTCCACCTCCAGCAACTGCTGCTCCGACAGGAGGTCCGCAAAGCCTCGGCGCGGAGTGCTGCCGAAAGGGAGCGCGCACAGGGCCGGCCTCCACCACAGCAGCAGCAGCAGCGGCGGCAACCACCGCGGCCCTGCCCCCGTGCGCCGCGCCCGGGTCGGGTCCCAAGCCATCCCGGGTCCGCCAGCCCCAGGTCGCCGACCACTGCAGCTCCGCCCCGGGCCGGTACAGCACACAGCCGCGGCTTCCGGCTTCGGCCGGCGCAGGCCCAGAGTGGGGTCACGAGGTGCGCGCGTCACGGCCCCGCCCCATGAGCCGGCCGCGGCTAGCTGGAGCGCGCGATCCGAATCGGCGGCGGCGCGCCGGAGCAGAGATGCTGCTGCCACCCGGATGGCGGCGGCCGCCCAGCTGAGCATCCCTGCACCTGCCTCCTGCACGCCCTCCGCCCCAGGTTCTGGAGATCTGCGAAGTTCGTTCCCGTCGCTGGACCAATGACCTCCATGGTAAAATGACTGTCCAGTGAATTCCCAGAAAAAGCCCGTAGGCAGGGGGGTTTGTTTACCCGACAGCGGTTAGTATATTTTTCTTCATTCTCTTTGGCGAGTCGTAACATCTGTTGGCAGCTATTGGTTTTGGAGCTCGTGTCTTCCAGGATGGGCTTTATGTTTTTGTTTTGTTTGTTTGCTATGTTTTAAACACTAAACTGTCAACGACGGAGCTAAGGGACAGAATTACTGCTGGTGGAAATAATCCACGCCCACGTTAATAGGGTAGCAGCTGACGACTGTGGCTGGCTGTTGAACCCGTGTGATACGTGGCTATTGAGATTAAGGAACTAAGTTTTCAGTTTCATTTAATTTAAATGTAAATAGCCACATTTGACTGGTGGTAACTATACTGGACGCCCAACTGAGCAGAAATCAACAAGTTTGGAACTGAAGCAGAATTTGGATGACTCACGGTCAGTGTTAAAGCCTGGAAAAAACCTGCTCAACCTAACCACTTATCTAACATCATCTGACATGTCTAGTAAGCATTAAGCTCATGACTTAAAAAACCATTTTCTGAAGGTTCTTATACCTTTTAATGTTCTTCATTCCTAAGTTTGGTTGTGGTTGCTAAACTTTGTTTCGTTTTGTTTCCAATAAATTGAATAGTAGAATACTTGATTTGTGTAACAATAAGTCTATTTCCAAAAGAGAAAATAAGTTGTGTTAGGTTTTTCCAGTGTCATTTTGTAACTCTTAGGTCTTTCCCATTGGGGGACATATACATGTTTAACGTGTGTGTATATGTGTGATAATTGTATTGAACTTTACATATATACATATATGTATATAATATATATTAAGGCCTATAATATCAATTTTGTGTCCCCAATGCCCTTTGGTATGTGCCCATCCACTGGAGCCTGGTCAATCTACCAAGAGTCTCACCTTTCAATGAAACTGACTCTTCCCCCTCCCAGCAGCCATTGGTTGCCAGTACTTCCTCAAGTAGAGTTGGTGTTTTTTTTACCCAGTTCCCCACATCTATACTGCAATTTTATGTGGCTGGAGCTTATGTGGGACTTGGGCATGCTGTCACCACTGCTGTGACTTCATATAAGTAACTGCCCAGCTGTCTGGGAAACTATTTCCTCGTGGTTGTCCATCACATCTGGCTCTTACACAATCTTTCTGCCCACACCCCCCAACCCCCAGCCTCGGCAATGATCCCTGATTGGTGGGAGGCAGAAGTTTGATAAGTGTCCTATTCAGGATAAGCAGTCTGCAGCCCACATTAAACTTTTGTAGAAAGCAATATAATGTAACAAATATTACACATGCATATATTCTTGGGCCTACCAAATTCACTGCTACAAATTTATCTTGAACATACACTAATCTTGTATAGATACAATGATTCATTTCCATTTTGTTTGTAATAATAAAAGAATTGGTTAGAAAATCATGCTAAAGAAATCAGGGACTCTTTTCTCTTCGTTTCCTTTGCCTTTCCTTTTTTCCCCTTCCTTTAGTCCTAAATGTCAAGCAGAGCAGAGTATGCATCAGTGCTTGGGGGGCTAAGGTATCAGAGACCTGAAGACAGACAACAGAACACAGGTAAGGAGACATGGAGGAGGGAGGCAGCCAGCCTGATGAGTAGGGTAAAAGGTGTTTCCTCCAAGGGAGGGGGCTGCCGTAACTGAAAGATTTCTTACCCTCATAGCAAATAAGGAAGGAAGCCAGGCATGGTGGCACATGCCTTTAATCCCAGCACTCAGCACTTGGGGGCAGAAACAGGCAGATATCTGTTAGATCATCGAGGCCAGCCTGGTCTACATAGTGAGTTTCGGACCAGCTTCAGGGAGACCTGTCTCAAAAAAAAAAAAAAAAAAAAAAAAAAAAAAAAAAAGAAAGAAAGAAAGAATAATGGGTCTAGTTTCTCACTATCAGAAAAGGGTTACAAATAGGAAAAGAGAAACGAACTCTGGATTATAAGAAATAGTGCCAGTTTGGTGCTTAAAATACATAGAAGTAAATATAGATGTATGTATATATGTATATAATTTTTTTTCTTTTTGGAGACAGGTCTTATGTAGTCCAGGCTGACTTCCAACTCACTATGTAGTGAATTTGCTATGTGACAGAGGATGACCTTGAATGTCTAATCCTCCTGCCTCTACCCTTCAAGACCTAGGATCACAGGCATGCACCACTGTACCCAGTGTTTGTGGTACTGGGGACTGAACCCTGGGCCTGATTCATGCTAGACAAGCACTCTACCAACTGAGTTACATCACCAACCCATATGTGCACATATTTTGATATGTGTGTGTTTCTTCTGGCTCTGTTTACTAGGAAAACTTAGAGCAAAAGGACCCCAGTAATAATGAACACACGTATTACCCAGCTCTTGGCTTCTAAGTATCATTCTCCACTAACAGGAACCAGGAATCCTTACAGAAATTACTTCTTATGCCAATAGAGGATCCTGATCCTCTTGTGCCAAAAAATAAGAAAGTGGTCAAAGATTGATGGGGATGTCTCATAGGACAGCTTAAATAAGTTCCAAACTGATCTGAGACAACTCAGCATCAAAATAATCATTATTAAGGGGGCTGGAGAGATGGCTCAGCAGTTAAAATCACTGGAGAGAACCCAGATTCAGTTTCTAGCCACATGGCAGCTAATCCAGGGGATCCAATGCCCCCTTCAGGCTTCCATGGGCATGGCATGCAGATAGTGCAGCTACATGCATGTGGACAAAACACTCATCCACATAAATAAGAAATTTTTGAACAAAAAATAAATTTTAATCATTTTTAAAAGACTATATGCCATTACTGGGTGTGGTGGCACCTGCCTTTAGTCCCAGCAGAGGCAGGTGGGTCTCTGAGTTCAAGCCAGCCTGGTCTACATAGTGAGTTCCAGGCCAGCTCAGGCTACAGGGAGACCATGTCTCAAAAAGACCAAACAAACAGAGTATAAGCCATTGAATGCAACAGGAAACCATAAACTCATGGTGATATATTTAAATAATGAATAAATCAATAAAGAAGATATTTACATATTTTCAAAAATGCCTGCCACCCAAGTATTATTATTAATTACAATTACAAATAGAAGAAAGTAAACTTACAATGAAGAATTCTGTGAAACCTCATGTTCGTTAAATGAACAATATGAACATTGTTATACTAGAATGCATAGAAGTTGTGTTCTGGCTGGGGAGATGGCTCAGTGGGTAAAGCATTTGCCAAGCAAGGTTGGGGACCTGAGTTCAAATCCCAGGAAACCATGTAAAGTGGGAGCAGTAGCACATCTTTAATCCCAGAATTTCTGTCCTAGTTTGCTTTCTGTTGCTGTAATAAACACCATAACCAAAGGCAAACTGGGGAGGAAAGGGTTTATTATAGGCTTACACTTCCAGGTCCTAATCCTTCACTGAGGGAAGTCAGCACAGAAACTCAAGCAGGAACTGAATCAGAAACCATGGAGAATTTCTCCTTACTGGCTTTCTCTGGCTCATGCTTAGCCAGCTTTTGAAACAGAGTCTGGCCTCAAACTCACAGACATCTGCCTGTTTCTGCCTCCCCAGTGCTGGCACTAAAGGTGTGTGCCATCACACCCTGTTCAGCCAGCTTTCTTATATAACCCAGACCCACCTGCCCACAGATGGCACTGCCCACAGTAGGCTGGGTCCTCCTACCTCAATTAGCAATGAAGAAAATGCCACATGTGGGGCTGGAGGGATGGCTCAGTGGTTAAGAGCACTGGTGGCTCCTCTTGCAGAGGACACAGGTTCAATTACTAGCACCCACATGGTGGCTAGCAACTATCCATAACTCCAGTTCCAGGAGATCCGAAGCCCTCTTCTGACCTCTGCAGGCATTGCACGACACAGGTACACTTACATACAGGCAGGCAATATAGTCATACACATTTTTAAAAATAAATAAAATATTTTTATAAAAAAGAAAATGCCACACGGACATGACTACAGGACAATCTGATAGAGGAGATTCCTCAACTGAGGTTTCGTCTTAAGCCAGGCATGATGGTGCATGCGCCTTTAATCCCAGTGCTTGGGAGGCAGAGGCAGCCTCTGTGAGTTCAAGGCCAGCCTGGTCTACATAGTGAGTTCCAAGCCAGTTAGAGCTACAGAGAGACCCTCTCTCAAAAAATAAATAAATAAATAAATAAATAGGTTCCTTCTTCCAATGTGACTCTAGTTTGTGTCAAGTTGACAATAAAAACTGACCAGTATAGTTCCTGTGGTGAAATAGAGACAGAGGTCAGTGGACCCTCAGAAGCTTGTGGGCACTAACCTGGTATACAAAGTGAACAAGAGACAGTCTCAAAAGAGGTGGAAGGAGATGAACAACTACTGAGGTCATTCTTCTGACCACATATACTGGCACTCACGAACACACACAGATTAAGAAAACTAAAAAGAGAAATGATGGGGGCTGGAGAGATGGCTCTGCAGTTAAGAACACTGGTTGTTCTTGCAGAAGACCTGGGTTTGAATCCCAGCACCCACATGGCAGCTAACAACTGTCCATAACTCCAGTCCCAGGGGATCTGACAGCCTCTTCTGACCTCCACAGGCATTGCACGACATGGGTGCACTTACCTACATGCAGGCAATACATGCATATACATAAAATAAAAATAATAAATAAATTTTTTAAAGTTTTTTTTCAAAAAGAGAGAAATTATGTTCCACTAGTAGGATGTATTATAGGAGCATAGCATGAATTCCATTACATTTCTACCCAAGAGGCATTACCTAATTCTTTTTCTTTTTTATGTGTATGAGTGTTATGCCTGCATGTGTGTAAGTGCACCTGTGTGATGCAGTGCCTGCTGAGGACAGAAGAGGGCGTTGGATCCCCTGGAACTGGAGTACTCATGTGGGTACTGGAATTTGAACCCCAGTCTTCTGCAAGAACAGCCAGTGCTCTAAACCACTGAGCCATCTCTCCAGCCCATACATTACCTAATTCTAACCTTGAGAAAGCATCAGACAAACCAAATGAAGGTTAGTCCTACAAACTGTCTAGCCTGGATTCTTCAAATGTTATGTCTACCAAAGACAAGGAAAGGAAAGGAATGGCCCCTGACATAAAGAGTATTCCTGGGACCACTAGCAAAATTTGAATGCAGTCTGCAAATTAAATGTAATGTTAATTGTGGTAGAAATGTTTTTGCTTGTAGAAAATACACTGAAAAATATTCATGAGTAAGTTCACATTAAGACAGAAATTGACTTTCAAATGATTCCAGGAAAAAAACAAAAACAAAAAACCGTGTTCTGTGCTTGCCCCTTTTGTAGGCTTGAAATTGTTTCCAAAAATGTTTATTAGGGTATAAATGCAATAGAATACTGTGTACTTGACACCTTATGTGCTTGTATGGAACAACTGCCAAGGTAAATGAAAAGCAATGT
The DNA here is from genome assembly GCF_000622305.1 of Nannospalax galili. Lineage (NCBI taxonomy): Eukaryota > Metazoa > Chordata > Mammalia > Rodentia > Spalacidae > Nannospalax > Nannospalax galili. Next base: position 5,941,040 of record NW_008353027.1, read on the forward strand.
AGAATAAGGAATGTTGGGTGTTTTGCTTGCACACATTGGTTGGTATGGGACAAGGAAAGCAGAGAGACTGTTTATTGTAAACTTGAGCTTTCCTCCATGTATACATACTTCTCTCAATAAACTAATAAAGATGAAAAGAGCAGCCGGGTGTGGTGGCATGTGACTTTAGTCCCAGCACTTGGGAGGCAGAGGCAGGCAGGTCTTTGTAAGATCAAGGTCAGACTGGTCTACATAGTGAGTTCCAGCCCAGTTGGGGCTATAGGGAGACCCTGTCTCAAAAAGACCAAAAGAAAGAAAAGATAGAATTTCTTAATTTGTGAGCTAGTAGCAGGCCCAGATCATTTGTGAATCCCACAAAGCTTGATAGAATCTTGTAGATATATATTTTTCTGAGATGAAAGTTATCTTTCATAATTTTTCTTTTCCTTTTTTTTTTTTTTTTTTTTTTTTTTTTTTTTTGTTGTTTGGAGCCCGGGTCTTCTTGTAGCCCCAGCTGTCCTGGAACTCACTGTGTAGACCAGGCTGGCCTCGAACTCACAAAGATCCACCTGCCTCTGCCTCCCAAGTGCTGGGATTAAAGGCACGCGCCACAACACCTGGGTATCTTTCATAATTTTTCATAGAAGTCTGTACTTCAAAGATTTAGCCATAAATTTAGAATAAATTCAAATAAAATGCTTTCCTCCAAGTCTCAGTTACATTAACGTTACCTTTTCCTCACATATGTTTTAAGTTAATAAATCAAAACAAGAGCAATAATTCATTGCAGGAGGCAATTGAGATACCTCAGTTGTTAAAGGCGCCTCCCACCAAGCCTGAGGACCTGAGATCAATCTCCAGAACTGACGTGGTAAAAGAGAACTGACTCCTGCGGGTGGTCCTCTGACCTTCACGTGCTCACTGGCACGTTTGTGCCCACATAAATACACACAGAAAATAACATAAATAAAGATATTTTTAAATGTTTCAAAAAAAAAACTTAATATGTATAGCAGAATTAACCCCGCAGGAGCGAATACAGAGGTGTTCAGGGAGCATTAAAACAGAACTACTGTGCCTAGGGGTGTACAGATGAGTCAGAAACCTCTGCAAAGAGAAGGTAATCTTTAAGTGAGGACTTATAGGATGAGTAGGAATCCTTGGCACCCTACAATGTCTAGGAGTGAGTGACAGCAGGCTAGCTAGAAGGAAGGACTAGATTAGGTGACTTGTATTAAATCTGCAGTTGCATGGTAGGCACTGTTATTACTTGGAGATTATGTTTTGGAGTGCTGGAGGAGACCATGGGTGGTGGTGCTAAAACCAAATCACCTGCTTAGGATTTCCTCTGATAAACAGCTCAAGTTTTATCCTGTAGGTAATAGGTAGCCATTAAAGACTTTAAACAGTATAATGCCATAAATATGTAGGCATTTTAGGAGGAGAACTCTAGCACCAAAATGGATCTTATGAATATAAGAGTAAGATCAAGAAAATTACTTGATTACTCTCATTACCTAGTAATGAAAAAGTAATGCCACTACCTAAATTCAGGTCCTTTATATCTCTTGCCTGCATTATTGAAATAAAGGCTAGTAATTAAAAGGAAAATTCAAGAAATCCATTGTGTTAATCAGTCTTCTGTTTACTAAAACGTCCAAGAGAAATCAACCTATACAGAAAAGACCTTTATTTGGGCTCATGACTGTGAAGGTTTTGGTTATGGTTGTGGTTAATTGACCTCATGTGTTGGACTTGTGGTGAGACAGCACATCACAGGTAAGGGGACTGTGTGGAGCAAAACCATCAACCTCATGGCCAGGAAGAAAAAAGAAGAAGGGACCAAGATCCTACAATCCCCTCCTGAAACACTCCCTCAATTCAATCCCCCCACCCAATAAAATGTTCCACCACTTTCCAGGACACTAGGCCTTTAACACATGGGCCTTTAAAGGGCAGTCAGCTGTTCCACTACTGTACAGTAATCCAAGTCTAAATTTCACTCCAAGACTCAGAGTAAACTCAGCTGTGAGCCCCCATAAAAATAAAAAGGAAGTTACGTGCTTCCAGTATACGACAGCACAGGGGAAACATTCGTATTCCAAAGTGGAGGAACAGCAAAATAGCAAGGAGGGATGGGGCCACAGCAAGATTGAAACCCAGAAGGGAAGACATTAAATCCTGTAGCTCCATGTTCAGCATCTGGGATATAGGGTGGCAGGATTTGGGCTCCGAAAAGTCTCTCTCGGACTGGCTGTTTTCATTCCCGGCTTCTTTCCTTGGCAGACATTGTGAGTTCTGGGCATCTCTAACTTCCTAGTGTCTCCCTGGTAGCTTAGTTTCACTCTTACAGTTTCATCCATTATCCCCTTACGGTCTGTCTGGAGGGATTCTGAATGTGCCTCACCCCACCTGGCCTGCCAGCGATTTCTTTGAAATTGCAGTGGAAGCTTCAATGACCCTCCAACTGAAGCTTCATGTCTGCAAAAGTATTGGGTACACAACACTAAAGTCTGACACCAGCGCAGGCTGCACACCGCCTGTTGGCAGCTGCTGCAGCATCTGAGGGCCTGGCCAGCTGCACATAGCCCAGAACAGTTCTGGATGAGCAGGGCTTTATCTGGCTCTCTCAAAAGACTCTGCCCCAGAAAGTCTGAAACAAATTTACATTTCTACATCTCTGAGCCTGCTATGAGTGGGGTCTTGCCAATTCCTAGGATGTGCTAAAGGCATCTTTCCTATTTTTAATTTATTATTATTGTGTGTGTATGCATTTGTATGTATGCGTGATGGGGGGTGGGGCAAGCAGGCTATTGCATTCATGCAGAAGTCAAAGGACAACTTTGTGGAGTCAGTTCTCTCCTTCCACCTTTAGGTGGATTCTGGTTTTGGAACTTAGTTCACCAGGATTGTGTGGCAATTGCCTTTACCCACTGAGTTATCTTTGCTGACCTTTAATTTTTTTACATTTATGTATTTATTGTGTATGTATGTTGTGTGTGCACTCTTGTGGAGGTTAGCCACCAACTTGCAAAAGTCAGTTCTCTCCTACCATGTGGGTTCTGGAGATAGAACTCAGGTGGTCAAGCTTGGTGGCAAGCACCTTTACATAATGAGCCATCTCATAGGCCCTTTGAGTCATATCTTGAAGTCATGAATTTTATGGACTCCTTCTTGCTAATTAAGAAATGTTAATAACTGGCACTGGGGCAGAGATAGGGAAACAGGTACAGTGTGTTTAGCATGACAGAGCAGCAGACTGATTAGAAAGCAGAGCTATTTATGTCACAGAGGCAAAAAAACAAACCCAGCTTTTGTGCTATTTCAGCCACAGTATTCTGAAGTCTCCTTGTTATAGCAACTTAAGGGATTTCCTAATGTAGTTCCCTTGGATTGGTTTTTTTTTTTCAACATTTTATTTATAATTTTTATTTTATGTATATGAATGTGCTGCCTGCATGTATGTAAGTGCACTCATGTGGTACAGTGCCCACAGAGGTCAGAAGAAGGCATTGGATCCCCTGGATTTGATGGGAGTTATAGATGCTTGTTAGCTGCCATGTGGGATGTGGGTACTGGGAACCTAACCTGGGCTCTCTGCAAGCGCAGCTGGTGCTCTTAACCGCTGAGCCATCTCTTTAGCCCCCTCTTGGATTGTTGTGTAAGTTTTCTTACTTTCTTCATCCTCTCCTAATTTTCCATTTCTTTGTCTTTTTACTCTACTTTCTATAGATTTCACTAACTTTGCTGTTACTTGAAGCAGATTTCATTGCTGCTATCATATTTTAATTTCTTTTATAGATACTGCATCTTTTAAAAGCTGTCTTCTTCCTCACAGTCTGTTTCCCCAAGTTGCTTCTTTGTTTCGTTGTGTATGTGTGCAGGTGTGTATGGGTGCACACGTGTGGCATGCACACGTGGGGTCCAGAGATCAACCTCAGGTGTCATTCTTCAGAAGACATCATGCTGTTTTTTTGAGACAAGGTCTCTCACTGAGACCTGGGGCTTCCCTATTAGGTTAGGCTGCCTGGCCAGTGAGCTACAGAGACTGAATTCAAGTCCTGAGGCTTGATGGCAGGCACATTTTACCGCTTAGCTATCTTGCCTGCCAGTTCCACACACTTATTTTTACATCCTGTTTTTTGAGCACAACAATATATTCCAGTCCTCTTTCTTTATACCAGTGCCTCCAGCAATGAATTACTGCTTTTGTTTTGATTGTTTAATATATTCTAATATATGTGAGATACAAAGCAAAGTAAATGCAACTCTGACTTGGAAGAAAGCATTTTATATGAATTTGTTCTAAATTTATGGTTAAATCTTTGGAGCACAGATTTTTATGAAAAGCTATGAAAGCTAAGCCTTTAATCCCAGAACTTGGGAGGCAGAGGCAGGTGAATCTCTCTGATATCAAGGCCAGCCTCGTCTACATAATGAATTCCAGGCCACCTGGGGCCACAGGGAGACCCTGTCTCATCAAAACAAAATAAAATAAATCAAAACAAAAAACTATGAAAATTAGAACTTTCTTATCAGAAAAAAACATATATGCCTGCAAGATTCTTCAAGCTTTGTGGGCTTCACAAATGATCTGGGCCTGCTGGTACCTGACAAATTAAGAAACTGCATCTTTCATCTTTATTAGTTTATTGAGTAAAAAGTAATACATGGAGCAAAGCTCAACTTGAAACATTCTCTCTCTTCTCCTTGTTCCCACACCAACCAACTCCTCCTCTGCTGAGATGCCAGCTCTTGTGTATCCCACGGAGGCAGTCCATGCATGTGTGCAAGCAAAACACTCAACATTCCTGTTCTTACGTTGCTTTTCATTTACCTTGGCAATTGTTCCACGCAAGTACACAAAGTGGCACATATGTAGAATTCTATTTAATTTATACCCTAATGCTTTTAATATATTTTTAGATTTGAGGGGAGGGAGGTTTGAGACAGGGTCTGTAGCCCCAGCTAGCCTAGAATTCATTATGCAGACCAGGCTGGCCTTGATCTCACCAGAGATCCCCTTGCTTTATGTTGAGATTAAAGGAATGTGCCACTAAATCTGGCACTAATTAGACTTTCAAAACAATTTCAGTGCTACAAAAAGTGGCAAGCATAGAACAAGGGTTTGTTTCTGGAATCATCTGAAAGTCAATTCTTGATTGTTTGTTTTTAAATGCTCCTCGGTCCTTATGCTTCCACTGCAAGCACTTTATGAACTGAGCCATTTCTCCAGCCCTCTTGTTTGTTTGTGTGTCTTTTTGAGACAGGGTCTCCCTGTAGCCCCAGCTGGCCTGGAACTCACTATGTAGACCAGGCTGGCCTTGAACTCACAGAGATCCGCCTGCCTCCACCTCCCAAGTGCTGGAATTAAAAGCATGTGCCATCACGCTTAGCTTATGTTTTAATTGATTTATTTTTATTTTCAAATGGAGAGATGGCTCAGAGGTTAAGAGCACTGACTGCTATTGCAGAGGACCTGGGTTTGATTCCCAGCACCCACATGGCAGCTAACAACCATCTGTAACTCCAGTTCCAGGGGATCTAGCACCCTCCTCGGACCTCCATGGGCACTGCACAACATGGGTGTACTTACTTACATGCAGGCAATATACTCTTACACATACAATAAAATAAAAATAATAAAGTATTTAAAGAATAATTTATTTTTATGTGTATGGATATTTTGCCTGTATGTGTATAAGTACACAGCGTGCATGCAATACCCGTGGAGGCTGGAAGAGGGCATTGGATCCCCTGGAACTGGAGTTTAGATGGATGTTAGCCACTTTATCACTGCTGGGAACCAAACTTGGGTCCTCTGCAAAAGCAACCAGTGCCCTTAACTGCTGAGCCATCTTTCCAACTCCTCCTCTTGTTTGTTTTTAATCTATACCTTTCCTTAAATGTTGGGTGAATGTTGGCTATTTGCTTATAGAGAAGCACTATAGGCTCAGTGGAAATGCTCTGTATATGGATGAGGTTTTAAAATATTGGTTTCACTATAGGCCAGTCATTCTGAACTAGGGACAAATTTTGCTTGCTGAACTTGTGAAACAATACAGCAATGTCTGAAGAGATTTTGGTTGCAAGCTAGGAGCTGGCATCTAATAAGCAGAGACAAGAGTGCTGCTAAACATTTTATAGTGTACAGGATGAACAGCCCAAAACAATGGACTGGAATGAAAACATCAATAGTATTGTGTGTGTGTGTGTGTGTGTGTGTGTGTGTGTGTGTGTGGTGTTGGAATTAAACCCAGGGCCTCAAGCATGCTAGAAAAGCTCTCTACCACTGAGCTATGTTCTCATCCACAAAAATAGTAAAGCCTTCTTCCACTGAACTACACCCCCACCTCTGAAAACATCAATATTTTAAATCTTGGTCTCTTAGATCACATTGCAGACAATCCACCAATGTGCTATCCAGCTGTCAGTAATCTCAGATTCTGGAAGTAGAGAAAGGCTGGCAGTTCAACACTGAGTTAGTCGACTTTTCTCTATCCTCTTATTTTAGCTAAATGCCCTGGACCAGAAATGCACTTCTGTGTTTTGGTCCAATGTTTCTCTGCCTCACTCTCTTCGAAGAAGTGAATGTCGGGGGCTTTCTGAAGGAATCAGGGTGGAAAACCATGGGGAGGATTTTAGAAACCAGCTTTCATTTGCCTTTGGCTCTTCTCTTGCCTAAACTTTCAGAGGTACCTGACATCCTCTACCTTCTGAGTCATTTGAAGGTTCTATAATATAATACAGTGGCTTTTCCCCCTGTTACATGTAGGAAACCAGGATGCCAGGCCCTAGGGTGAGGTGAGCCTAAAACTTATAGGTCCAGGCTGCATTCTCTGCTAATAGGGAGTGGCACTGAAAACAGTGGCTCTGATAATCCCTGTCCTGCAGAACACTGTTAGGCTGGCAGGAGGATGCGGCCTGGTCATAAAAGTGCAGGCTCCCTGCTCTGTGGGAAAG
>NW_008353027.1:5947999-5969612 GCF_000622305.1 Nannospalax galili
ATCTCCTTGTCCTAAACAAATAACTCAGCTATCCCTGGCTAAGAGATTAGGCCAGGTTAAAGGTTTACTCCTGAGCTAAAAGCTAACAGTTCACCATGCTTTTAGCTCTAAGAAAGAAAACATTGTGGCCAATAAATTACTGGATGGGCATTGATAACCTTGAGTAAAAGTTTAAGAATCCTTCTGGTGCCAACTAACAGACTAAATGTCCTGTTTCTTTGTACCCTAAATCTTTGTATGTGACTGCCATATCCCACGTGACTGCTAGTTCCTTGGGATGTATAAAAACCATCTAAATTCAAAAATAAATCGTCCTGTTGGGAAGACGCAGGTCCCAGAGTTTGACTCTGTCACTGATCAGACCCTCTGCTCTGAAGCCAGCAGGTCCCCCGCTAAGCAAAGCAAACCTGAGTCCGGACAGTTACAGGCTTAGGATTCAGTTTCATTGGTTCTATTTAGTCATTTGCTGCTAGTTCATCTGCTTTCTATCTTCCAACACTTTTCTCCTGTTTGTTAAGTCCTTATATGTTTTTTTAAATACTTTTATTGTCACTAGACATGGTGGCACACATCTATCAGTCAGGAGGCTAAGCCAGAAGGATCATGAGTTTGAGGCCAATCTGGGCTACAGAAAGAGTTCCAGGCCTGGGATACATAGAAAGACTGTCTCAAAAAAAAGGAAAGAAGAGGAAAAAAAAATCTTCTCAAGTGCTGTTTGGTGGGATGTCATGAATAAGCAACTTTAGTCACGTGTTCAGGCTGCCTTGCTTGCTTGTTATCAAAGTCAGAATGTGTATCTTATGCCTTCTCATATGAGATAATATTTTCATGGAAAATGTAGTCCAGGTTATTTTTATATTGTGTACCAGAAACACGTGGCCTGCTGTCGCACATGAAGAAGGCACTCAATACATTTTACATTGAGTTTATGTCCTGCAATATACATCTGCTTCATATTGCTACATATAAATGGTCATTACTACACAAAAATTCGATAAAAATATATAAAAACTAAAATAAATGTCTTTTACATTGATCAATGAGACACATTTTTATTTTCCTTATTCTTTTTTAAAATATTTTTTATTTATTATTTTTATTCTATGTGTATGAGTATATTGCCGGCAAGTATGTGAGCACACCCGTGTCGTGCAATGCCGCGGAGGTCAGAAGAGGGCTTTGTATTCCCCTGGAACTGGAGTTAATAGCCGCCATGTGCTGCTGGGAATCGAACCCAGGTCCTCTGCCAGACCAGTCAGTGCTCCTAACCACTGAGCCATCTCTCCAGCCCCTATTTTCCTTATTATTTAATAAGCAAAAAAATACACCACCAAAAACAAACAAAGCCCACTATAGTTAACTCCTAATGCCCATGAACTTGGGAAACTGAAGAGGATGACCTGACAACGTGGAAAATGCAAGCCTTATTATTCACTCACGACACTTTGCAGAGTCTTGTGTAGGTGGTCAATATCACTTGCAAATCTCCACCTAGTAAATTATTTTATAGCCTCAACATTAGAGAATGTTGAGACAAGAACTTACTATATAGCTTAAGCTAAACTGAAAGTTTCTATGTAGTCCAGGATGGCCTCTTCCTGCCTCCACCTGCTGGGATTACAGGCATGTGCTACAGCTGGCTTAGGAGATATTTTCAAAACAATGAAATTCATGGGGCTGGAGAGACTGCTCAGCAGTTGAGTGCTCTTGCAGAGGTAGCTTGCAGTTAAGGTGCTTGCTCAGCAGTTAAGGGCGCTCTTGCATATGGTGGCTCACAACCATATGTAACTCAAGTTCCAAAGGATTTGATACCTTCTTTTGGCTTCTCTGGGCACCAGGCACAAGGTAGTATACATACATACATGTTGGCAACACTCATACACATAAAAATAAATAAAACTTTAAAAACAAAACAAGGCTGGAGAGACAACTTAGTAGGTAATATCACTTACTGCTTCTCCAGAGGCCCTGGGTTCAGTTCCCAGCACCCATCTGGTGTCTTAACAACTGTCTAGTTGTTAAGAGGGATCCAAATCCCTCTTCTGGCCTCCTCAGGTATTGCATGACATGAGTGTACTTACATATATGTAGGCAAAACTCTCATACAAATAAAAATAACAAAACAGTGAAGTCTAATTACATTTTCCCTACAGATTCTTAGTTTCTAAATGTATGTTTGTTTTGGTTCTTTGAGACATGGTCTAATGTAGCCCAGGCTGTCCTTGAACTTGTTATTATATATCTAAAGCAATCCTTGAATTCCTAATCCTCCTGCCTCCACTTTCTAAGTGCTAAGATTATAGGCATGCACTACAATGCCCAGCTTGTAAATATATATTTGTAATAAATATTACCAGAATATTGGATTGTATCAGCATGTTTAGTAAATGTTTGCCAAAATAAAGAAGCATATGAAAATATACATGAACACAAATGTATGTTCCAGTTAGATGTATATTATCGGTGACCAAAGTCTGCTCACAGAGTCCATCTCCAGATATAATGGGTAGTATTTCTCTAATAGCCACAGTTCATAGGCCCAAGAATCAAGGGGTAGAAACTAGAGTGGCACTGTCCATTATTAGCCCTACTGACTCACTGAGAAGTTTGTACTCCATTAAATTTACTTTTTATGTTCTACTAGCCTTGAGATCTTCATTCCAAAGGAAAGAATGCTTCCACCAAAAGACAGCAGGAGGATAGCCATTGTTGTCAAGTCAGCCACCTTGGTTTCTCATGTCTCTGAGTCAACAGGCATAGATGGGAGTTTCTGTGCTGGACAGGACATTGATCCTGGCTCCCAAGGGGGAACTGGGTACCTTTCCATAATGGAGTAAGGAGGAGTGTTTCTGAAACACAGGAGATACCTTAGCACATCTCTTAGTATTACTGTAGCCTATGATAAGGTTAATAGAAAACTGTAACCCAACCACAGCCAGGACTATGAATGTCCCAAATTCTTCAGAAATGAAAGTCTGGCTCCTCCTAGCAGGTAAAGAGTTCCAAACAGCGAAGGTACTTGCTGATAAAGGCAAAGAGAATACAGAATATGTACTGAAAGAAAATAGTTAAAAATCCAGCTATAGGCCAGGCATGGTGGTGCACACCTTTAATCCCAGCTAGCACTTGGGAGGCAGAGGCAGGTGGACCTCTGTGAGTTCAAGGCCAGCCTGGTCTACATAGCAAGTTTCAGGCTGGCTGGGACTACAGGGAGACCCTGTCTCAAACACACACACACACACACAAAAAAAAAAAAAAAAAAAAATCCAGCTATAACCATGTGAGCAGTTATAGAAGTGAGGATGGTAATGATGAGTATTCTTATTTGTTTTGTCGTAAATGCATATGATCTTTTTACTTTCTTCTTTCTCTTAGTCTCTTATCATATAAGGTGTATGGACTTTATAGTGCATCTAATATTTAACTTTAAAATTTTTAAATTTATTTTAATTTTGTGTGTATGAGTGTTTTCCCTGCATGCATGTAAGTGTACCATATATTCAGTGCCCCCAGAAGCCAGAAAAGGGTGTCACATTCACTGTAACTGGAGTTACAGATGGTTGTTAGCTGCCATGTGAGTGCTGGAAATTGAACCTGGGTCCTCTGCAAGAGCAGCCACAGCCAGTGCTTTTAACTGCTGAGCTATCTCCCCAACCCCTAATATTTAAGTTTCATTAATTTTAGTTCATAGTATTCTTTGAGTCTATAAGGATCTCCTTATAGCCACAGCTGGCCTGGAACTCACTATGTAGACCAGGCTGGCCTCGATTTCACAGCAATCCACCTGCCTCTGCCTCCTGAGAGCTGAGAGCTGGGATTAAAGGTATACACACCACACCTAGCTACTTAATATTTAAATTATACTGTATCAAGGTGAAAGTAAACATTACTCAAGGACCTGCTCTCCTCTCTAGGCTAAGGTAGTGCATTTTCAGTTGTATGAAGATGGTTATGTCATATGAGATATAGTTATGACCTTACTATAGTCTTTATTTGGAGATATGTTTGGGTACCAACTGTTGACATGAAAACACAACTCTCATCCCAAAGAGCATAAGAAATAATTTATTCCAGAGTCAAATATGAGTGACCCGGGCCTGGGAACACAAATTCAGGTTACAGTGTGGCAGCAGTTTCATAAAGTTTTTTAAGTGACAGAAAAAAGAAAAGTCATAAATCAAGGCACTTTTCAAATACATTGATAGAAACATTAAGTAGGCAGATACAGCAAAAGAGAAATCTCAGCTCCAGGCCTCAGATGCTATCTGACGGCATTCTTAGCCTTTTGGTTGGTGGAAGCTAAGGATTTGTTAAGTTAGTACATTCCTAAAGGTTTTCAATTTTTAGTCACAAGATGTTAAGTCTTGGGCAAGGGGTGGCTATTTAGGGGCTAAAAATGGCCCAAGATAAATTGTAAATAGGCTCTGGATCTGCTACATTCCATAGTCATTGAAGTAGTAATCAGTTGGTCAGCCTTGCAGAAAGTTCACTCTAAGATGCAGGATATTTTTCTGGGAACTTTTGTTCACACAACTTAACAGGAGAGGGATTTTGATGGTTAATTTACCATCAGAATGCAGAAGTCCCCAAGTTCAAAGTAAGGAAAAAAAAAAAAAAACACTATTCTGGGTATGTTTGTGTTTCTGAGAGTTTCTGGATGAGATTAACATTTGAATTGGCTTATTTAATAAGGCAGATTGCCCTCCCTAATGTGAGTGGACATCAACCAATCCACCAAAGGTGAAGGTCTAGCGTGAACAAAAGAGTCTTCCTGACTGACTGGCTACTTGACTTGCAATACTGGTTTTCTCCAGTCTCTTAGCTCATGGAAGTACTGACCCTTTATAGATCTTGAGATTCCCCACTGGATCTCTAGATCACCAGCAGCTATCCTGGGTCTCAGGCTTCTGGACTCAGACTGGAACTACACATTGGGTCTCCAGCTTGTTGACTGCTGATTTGGGGACCTCACAGTATCCACAATCAGCCAGTTCCTTGTAATAAAAATATAAAAATCTCTTTCTCTCTCTCTCTCTCTCTCTCTCTCTCTCTCTCTCTCTCTCTCTCTCTCTCTCTGTGTGTGTGTGTGTGTGTGTGTGTCTGTCTCTCTCCTATCATGTCTATGTATCTATCATCTATCATCTATCTGTACCATCTATTCATTTATCTATTTCTATCATGTATCTATCATCTATCTCTATCTATCTATCTATCTATCTATCTATCTATCTTTCTGTCTATTGATCAATCTACCTTCTATTATCTATATCTCTTATTGGTTTTATTTTGCTGGAGAATCCTAGCTCATAAAGATACCTTAATTATAAAGAAAAAAGTGATTTTGCCATTAAAAAAAATTATGAGGCTGGAGAGATGACTCAGTGGTGAAGAGCACTGTCTGTTCTTGCAGAGGACCCAGGTTTGAGTCCCAGCACCCACATGGCAGCAAACAGTCATCCATACCTCCAGTTCCAGGGGATGCAATACCCTCTTCTGACCTCTGCAGGCATTGCATGACACAGATGCACCTATCTACATGCAAGCAGTACACTCATACAAACAAACAAATAAATAAAATTTTAAAACCTTTATTAAAAAATTATTTTAAAAATTATTAGCTAATTAATTAATTATTAATACCCACATTTGGACAGTTTCAAAGTATGTTTTGCTATTAATTGTAGTTTAATTAGAGCATATAGATTGCTAAATAACTCAATGAGATGCTATTTCTAGTCAGGTTATCTTTATAAACAAGCCCCTTTTTTGTGCTGGAGAGATGGCTCAGAGGTGGCTTAGAGGTTAAGAACACTTGCTGCTCTTCCAAAGGACCTGAGTTTGCTTCCTAGTTCATAACAGCCTATAACTCCAGTTCCAGGGGTATTGGTCGTCGTCTGGCCTCTGTGGACACACATGTACAGACACACACATAAATAAAATTTTAAAAAGAAATCTAAAAGAAAAAGCCCTCACATTTTAAGCACCATTGTAAATAAGTTATATTTATTGTGTACCTAACAGCAGAAGCAAGAAAATGTTCTTGAAGAGACATGTATGATTGTCTGTGTCAGTGAGACCTAAGGCAACATTTGGAACAAGTGCCACTTCCTATCCTCCTTCCACCATGCTTGCTTGAAGACCGGGCCACTGTTAAAACGTTTGCTTCTGTTATTTTATTCTTCTGCTATTTTATTTTTTTCCCATTCTAATTCTTCCCAATACTCTATTCAAATCAATCATTTAATCTCCCCTGATCTGACTCATATTTTAATTATCTGGTTCTTTCCAGCTGTGTCCACCTCAGCGTTTTAGAAGAATGGAGACCTATGCTTTCTGTACTTGAATGATAAAACTATGGACAAGGAAAAACTGACCCCTCCTCAAAATTGTTTTTCTGTTGCTCTGACTACCACAAGGAAATTGGTCTCTTTCAGTAGTCTGATAACATTTTAAAGAGTGTAGCAACTATTTTAACTAATTACTTGATTTTACAGCAAAGAAATATGAATGTATTGACATATACATATAAATCTTGGACTAGTCAGATGTAAATGAAGATTGCATTTTGACTCTTTTGGGGTTCCTTCTTTGTTTTCAGTCTTCAGAGACTCCATCCTCCTTGTGTTTGAACAGCTGATCTGATAGAAGTAATAATAATATTAGCAGGTATCAGATATCAGGGTTCAGTTGGCACCTCCAGAGAGACTCCTGGTTCTTGTGTGGTAAAACAAGGAACCGGACAGAGACATAGGAATAGTAGGAGAAGCAGAGACAGTTTATTAGAGTGCTACAATAGCAATAAAAGCACACTAAGAGAAAACTCCTTCTAGTCAAGAGAATAGAGTCTCTGGCCTGAGTGGAGACCTAACATTCCAGTTGGGTGGGGTCAATCACCTGGCCATGGGACCATTCCTAGGAAGGTGGGCTTAACTTAAGCCACACTAAAGAGATAGATGGAATAATTAGTCCTTTAATGAGATAATGTACTTTTCCTTCCCAGAATTCCCACCCCTAGTAGAGCAGCTTACCAGGCCACAGCCATGTAGATTCCTAAGTCTGCCTAGTTTTCTGAACTACTCAGAAAAGTGTAACCATTTGTTTTCTTCTTTCATCTCTTTTCTAAGCATACTTTGCCTAACACTTTAGCTTTTCTGACATTGGGCTTCCTTGCTGTTTCTCTAAAGCCCTCCCTCCCCACCTTGTGGCTTCTAGTCCACCATATGTCTTATGTCTAAGCCGGCTTAAAACAGCATGGCTTTTTCCTTTCCTCCTCCATTCTCCTCCAGAAGCTCTGAGATTCACAGCCTGCCTGCCCTAAGGGTTTTTTCTTTAAAACTCGAATAAAATTACCCTCAAGCTTCTGTTTGAGTCCATTCTTAAATTCTTTTTTATCAATGAGACTAAAAACCCCAAAAGGGGACCCTAATTACCACTGTATCATCAGTGCATTGCTGGGAGATGTAGCTCCATGATGGAGTACCAGACTAGCATGCATGAGGCCCTAGGTTCAATCCTAGGTATAGGGAGAGGGGGAGGGGGAGGGGAGGGCAGAGGGAAAGGGAAAGGCATACAAGTTGAAGCAAAGAAAGTTTAGCATCTCAAATGGTGCTTTTCTGTCACATAGCACAAGCTTTGGGGTCACCTGCCTTTGCAGGGGGGGTTTCTAGCCTTGCTTTGTCAACAGGATTTTCTTGAATGCTAATTTTCAGCCTTTTTTACAAGGCTCTCCTAGCCCTTACTATCCTATTTTCCAGCCTTAAAGTGACTCTGAGACTGACCAATAGACTCCCATCGAGATAGTTTCTCTGGGGTCTATTTGTAGGCATGGCAGTGTTAGGTAGTGAGACATGGATTAATAGCCTTGGAGGCCATTGAGGATGGACCCTTCCCTCATGGTTGATTTTGGACCCCACCTCCTATTTCCCTGGTAACAAGAGAAAGAAAATTATCTTTAATCATATAATAAAATGGAGGTGGGCATGGTGGGGTATGCCTTTAATCCCATTCAAGAGGCAGTCAAGAGGCAGCAGCAGGTGATCTCTGTGAAACTGAGGCCAGCCTGGTCTACATAGTGAGTTCCAGGCCAGTTGGAGCTACAGAGAGAACCTGTCTCAAAAAAAAAAAGAAAAGAAAAAGTGGAATCTGAGTTCCACTTCTGGCTTTGAGTAGAGGCATGACATTCTTATCTGTTCCAAATCTTAGAACATGACATAATATTGTCTCCTTTCTTAAGAGTTAATCCATGGACTATAGAGATAGCTCAGTGGTTAAAAAGCAAAGCTCTTGCAGAAGACCTGAGTTTGGGTCCCAGTATCCTCTGTGGATGCTCTGACACTCTCTTCCGGCCTTCACAGGTAACTATACTCATGTGCACATACCCACACATAGACACACATAATTAAAAATAAAATGTTTTTTTTTTAAAGTATTTTTATGTGTATGAGGGTATTGCCTACATTGTATATAAGTGCACCCATGTCATGCAATGTCTATGGAGGTCAGAAGAGGGTGTTTGATCCCCTGGAACTGGAGCTACAGATGGTTGTTAGCTGTCATATGGGTGCTGGGAACTGAACCTGGGTCCTCTGCAAGAACAGCCAGTGCTCTTAACTGCTGAGCCATATCTCTGGCCCCTTATTTTCTTTTTTGTAACTCTCTTTTTCTTTTGCATACTGGCCAAAGCCTGGACATGTTGTCCCTGATGCTCTGGGCTTTCTCACACTCTCTCTGAATCTATGTCCCTTCTGCTCTGCAGCTGCCTTCCAACATCTATTGCAAAAGGCATGACACTCTCTTTCTCTTCTTCATCTCTCTCTTCCCAGAAGCTGCTGAGATTTTAAGCTTGCCTGCCCAGTTGTTTTTCTCTCAAACTAATAAAATTGTCCTCCAGCCTCCTTCAGAGCCCATTTCTAAATTCATTCAGTCAGTCATTTTTACATTTTATATATTCATTAGTGGAGGGGGAATGCACATGCCACCTCTCAGGTGTGAAGGTCAGAGGACAACCCACCAGAGTCAGTTCTCTCCTTCACCTGAGTGGATCCAGGTTATCAATTCAGATCATCAGGCTTGACAGCATGTGCCTCTACCCTCTGAGCCAGCACTAAATTATTTTATAGTGAAGCTAAGAACCCAAAAAAGGAATCCTGATTTTCCCAAAGTATTAGTCACTGTTCTGTTGCTGTGACAGAAACACCATGACCAAGGGAACTTATAAAAGGAGGAATTTATTTAGCTTAAGGTTTCAAATGGGACAAAGTCTATCATGGCAGGGAGGCATGGTGGCAGAGGTGGCTGGAGTAGGAACAGAAGCTAAGTGCTCACATCTGCAAACAGGCACAGATGGCAGAGAGCAACTGGAGATGTGGCAAGGATTAAGAACTCTCTAAGACTATCCCCAGTGACGTACTTCCTCCAGTATGGCCACACCTTCTAAAACCTCCCAAAACAGCAGCACCAACTGGGGACAAAATGTCCAAATACTTGGAGCCTATGTTACAGAGTTTGAAATTACTAGGAAAAGACCACTCAGACTCAAAAAGTTCTGAATCAGCCAAATTTCTTTAGCTGGTCAGTGACTGTACTCTCTGAGCCAATTTAGAGAATGCAGCACTTGCTCAGAGGAAAGTAAAGCTTTTAAATGTAAAGTCCATATTTTGACAAGTTGGTACAAGATTTACTCAAAGACAAACAGTCACGTGTTTGCTCCCGTAGGTGAGCAAGCAAGAAGTTACAGAAGCCAGATAAGCAGTAACAAAAGCCAGATAAGCCTCAATTTGAGCCTCCCAGGATTACAGGGTTATGTTTCTCAACTCTTCCTGGAACTTCTGGCCGTGGACCAGATTAGGGTCTGTGAGGCTCACCGAGATGTCTTACTCCAAATGGAGGAGCTCAGGCTATCAGATCTATGGGGGACATTCTCATTCAAACTACCACACCCAGTCACAGTGGCACATACCTGTAATCCCAGCACTTAGGAGACTGAGACAGGACCATAATGAGTCCCAAGCCAGCCTAGGTTGCATATCAAGACCCTGTCTCAAAAAAAAAGTTGACATTGTTGAATTTCTTTTGGCTTTGTGTATATGTGAAATGGGTACCAACGTGTGTGCATGCGTTTATATGTGTACAAACACGCACAGGTGTGTATGCATGCATGTATGCATGTGTATGTACATGTGGAGGCCAGAGGTTGATGTGTGATGTTGTTTCCCTCAGTTGTTCTCCACCTTATCTTTTGAAACAGTGTCTCTAATGGAACCTAGAACTTGGTGATTCAGGTAGACTGGCTGGCCAGCAAGCCTCTGGGATTCACCTGTCATCTGCTTTCTTAGCATTGGGATTACAAGCATGTGCTGGTATGCCATACTTTTATGTAGGTGCTGGGGATTGTGGGAATGAATTTTATTAATGGACATAATTTGGACTAATGACTTTTAATTAACCCCAGCAAAAGCATGTAGTTGCTCTTGGGTTTGATGACAACCTTAGTTTGGCACTCTGGAAGAAGTTAATGAATGAATGTGGGTCTGCTTGGGAATACATATCAAAAGGCTCCAAGTGGGGCTGGAGAGATGGCTCAACGGTTAAGAACACTGGTTGTTCTTGCAGAAGACCCTGGTTTGAATCCCAGCACCCACATGGCAGCCAACAACTGTCCGTAACTTCAGCCCCAGGGTATCTGACAGCCTCTTCTGACCTCTGAGGGCACTGCATGACACAGGTGCACTTACCTACATGCAGGCAATACACGCATACATGTAAAATAAAAATAATAATTTTTTTTTTTAAAAAAAGGCTGCAAGTAAAGCACCCACCCATTGAAAACAGTGGAGACTGGAAAAAATGACCTTAGATAAATGAGATACTAGAGATAAAAAGGCTTGATGATGGATGGAGATAAGGATGGAGAAGAACTTAAACTCTGAACTTCCTGAGAAACCATTTTGAATAAATTATGGATGTGGCCTGACATAGGAACAGATTGGGAGAAACAGGGCTCCAGAGTCAGTTCCACTGGCACAAGGTGAGGACACAGACAGCTCCCTTTGGATGGGTTGAAGGGACAAGAGAGATTCATGGGCACAGTTCTGAGAGACAGCCAGTTCTAATAGCTAGCTAGAGAAACCAGTGTCCTCCAAATTTCGGCCCACTCTTAAAAACCTAATTTAAGCCAGGCATGATGGTGCATGCCTTTAATCCCAGCACTTGGGAGGCAGAGGCAGGTGAATGGATCTCTGTGAGATGGTGGTCAGCCTGGTCTACATAGTGAGTTCCGGGCCAGCTGTTGCTATAGGGAAACCTGTCTCCAAAACTGAATTTAAGAGTCAGTCTAGGGACTTGAGAGATGGCTCAGAGATGGGGTTAAGAGCACTGACTGTTCTTTCAAAAGACCTGGCTTCGAATCCCAGCACCCACATGGTGGCTAACAACCATCTGTAACTTCAGTTTCAGGGAATCCATCGCCCTCTTTTGTCCTCTGAGGGCACTGCAAGACACTGGTGCACCTACATACATGAAAACATAACACTCATACACATAAAATGAAAATAAACGTTTTAAAAAGAATCAGTCTATTTATTTAGATGATTATGATGTTGGTGTAATAAATGCCCAATGCCTGCAGGGGATCAAACTCAAGTCCTTATGTTCGCACAGCAAGCAGTTTACTGTAGTCTTTCTAAGCCAAATTACAGTGATGTTTTAAAAAGACTTGATTCTTAGCATCCATTTAAAGGTGAACAGAAGACTCCAACTGTTACAGAAAAATCAGACCAACAGTTAAAGTCAGGTGAGGAGAGGAAGTTTAATTTGATGCTAGCAGGATTGACCCAAGAATCAAAAGAGTCAGACCCCTTGTTCAAGTTTTGGAGGATTTTTATACTCATGTGAGGAATGCAAGCAAAAGGTACATAACATATACATGGTAATTAAATAAGATAACATAGGGCTTCAAAGGTAATAGAAATGCAAAGGCAACAGAAATGTGAAAGCCTTGGCCAACAAAGATTTCTGTATTAGGTAAAGGTTATAGGAATGTGATAGTTTTGGAAAACAAAGACTTCTATCCTGGATAACCACAGGGAGAAGAGGAAGATTCCTGTTCACTTCCCCATTCCAGAATTCTTAATTACCATCACATTGTATTATATTCACTTCTATAATACAACTGTCGAGAATGTGTTCCTTCAATATTCTCTCAGAACTGTGCTCACCAGGAAGGGCTTGGCTCATTCTTTATGGAAACAGTATAGCATGAAATGGAGATGTCAGACCAGACTCACCCTTATCCTATCAGAGAAGAATTTTGTGCTTTGATTCCTAGACCTAGAATACCACACACACAACTACAAACCAGTAGTTCCCAATTTCTTTCATTGTTTGCAATAAAAAACTGCTGATAACACAAGCATCAGCTTTGATATGTAAGCCATATAAACACACATTCATACACTATCTTGGGTGGAGGGCAAAGAAGGGTCCAGACAGATTAAGGCCATATGATCAGGTCACAAGAAAAGCACATGCTCAGTAAACTTGCTAACATTATAAGCAAGCAAGAACATACCCATATTGTAGAAGTCACTCCCACACTTTACCAACCGAGCTTTCTCTCCAGTCCATCTTTTTGATTTTAAGAAATAGAAAATAGTTCACTTAAGCAAAAAATAGAAGTGCGAGCATGAAGCCAAGGCTGTGCTTCAGGATGAGACTGGGTCCCCCCACCCCTGCCCTACTCTCTTCAATTTCCCATAATCTGCATGGTAGAAAACAGCTGCACAAACTTTCATTTTTATAGATCCTGTATTAGCAATTCCCCCCCCAAAAAAACCGAGTCCCTTCTTCCTAGAGTTGCTATGCAAATAGCCTAAACTGTAGCCAGGATGAAGGTTAAGGGTCATAATGCTTAACCATAGCTTCTTGGAGGCCACCCACTGTGAATGAGGAGGAAGAAGTTTTCAGAGAATTGAGTCTACTGCAAGACCTTCCTCCTGATGGAAATTGCTCAAGCAGAGGCTTTCTGGCAATCATGCTGGGGGAAAGAAGGTGGATGCTGTTAAGGTTGATTTTGTAAAGGGAGGAATTTTAAGGCAATTAGACCTTTGTGGGTCCTTAAATTCATACAATATGTATGGATTTTAAAAAATATATAACTACTTATTGGGGCCATTCATACACAAAGAGACTTGATTGTGGCAAACTTACTCTTGGATTTTTGGTTCAACTTCAAATGCAAATGCATGTTGACTCTGCAGATCAACTTTGAAGCTACTCAGCTTGGTTATTGGGGTGCCTGAACTAACTGAAATGGGCAAGCAGTGACTCCGTTTCCCTCCTGTAAACCAGGGATTTCCAGTCTGGGACCCTAAGAATCCACAAAGTAAAAATTGGAGACACCTAAGCTATTTCCAGTATTTAATAAACTCCAAAGGAAATAATGAATTTACCTGACATAAAGTTTCTCTAGGCTATGTATGTTGGAATGGAAGTCTGTCAACTCAGGGCAGAGAGTCCTTATTATGAGCTGACCTTAAGCTCTGGTCTAATACACACACATACATACCTTTGGCTAAATAAATTCTGGGTCAATGAATGCCATCTGTGTTGGTTCATTTTCTTTCCTTTTGTTTGTTTGTTTTGTTGTTTTTGTTTTAAGACAGGATTGCCTATAGCCAAGGCTAGCCTCAAACTGTATCTAGCCAAGGCTGGCCTTTAACTCCTGATCCTCTTGCCACCACCTTGTGAGTGTTAGGATTACAGGTATATGTCACCATGCCTGGCTAAAGGTTATTTCTTTGTTTCTTTGTTTGTGATAGGTCTGTGTAGCCTGACTGCCCTGGAACTCATTATGTAGATCAGACAAGCCTCCAGTTTTTTTGTTTGTTTGTTTGTTTGTTTGTTTGTTTTTGATCCTACTGCCTTTACCTCCCCAGTGCTGAAATTATAGGTATACACCTCTGTACCCAGCAGAGAAAATGGTCCATTTTCTATCACTCTAACAAAATGCCTGATACAGAGTTTATAAAACCGATTTATTTTGGCTGTTCTGAAAATCCAAATGAGACAGGCAACCATATGAAATGGTTTAGCAATCTGGGATTCCACTTGGTTTGGGCTATACATACATTCATCTTCTAATAATGCACTTGACAGCCAGGACCCTCACCTGTATGTACTATGCACACACATACATCCCTCTCCAAACAATGCTCTTAGCAACCTATTAGCAACCTAGGACTGCCACCTGCATCGAGCTACATGCACAGCCCACTCTGAGAAAAAGAGGATCCAGGAGGATCACTGAGAAAACATGAGGACCTGAGCTCAGATCCTAAGTACCCAGTTAAAAAGCGAGCATGTCAACGTACACCTGTAATCCCAGCACTGGGGAAGCAGAGACAGGAGAATCCTGGGCAGCCCAGCCCATCAGTGAGTTCCAGATTCATCAGAAATCTTTCAATCCCTGAGAAGTTACAGACTTAATTGTCTGAAATGCCTTTTGGAGCAAAGCTACTCCTGTTGCCCTGACCCAGCGATGTCAGCAGTCACTTTTGCCAGCCTGGAATTCCTTCACCTTACAAGACTTATAGCTCTACAGTAAATTGCCATTCTAATCTACCTCTCAGGAAAGTAATTACCCCAGTTCAAATGAGAAGACTCATAATTTCAAATCAGTATTAAATGCTTCAGTCTTGGAAATAATATATCTAAATTTGTAGAAGAGTTAATTTGGGTTAGGAGCAATAGTGAAGCCCACATTCTGAGAATTAATTTTTCAAAGCATTGTTTAAGTGTAAAATTACACATCTGTTCAAAATAAGTCCGTATGTGATGGACAAATCACTTCCAGAATGTTTTTTGTTAGGCTGTGAAAATCTCAGGGTGAAATAGTTAAGACGTATTAATGAGCATGAGAGTAAGGCCTTGTTGCCCTTAAGTATGGGAACAGATTGTTCTTTGTAAAAAAAAAAAAATGTGTATGGAAAATTCCCTCTTTCTTCCTTGAAGCATCTGGGAGTATTAAGTAAAATGGGCTTTTATGTGGGCATGTGACAAGGAGAAAGTTCAACATGAAGAGTAGTCATGTTATTTTTAGCTGTTGTTGAGACAGGGTCTCACTGTATAGCCCTGGCTAGCCTGGAACTCACTATATAAACCAGACTGGCCTCGAACTCACAAAGATCCACCAGCCTCTGTCCCCTGAGTACTGGGATTAAAGATGTGCTACACCAACTATGGGAATAAAGGGGAAAAAAAATCTCCAGCTATACAGTAAAAAAAAAAAAAAAAAAAAAAAGCCGTAAGCACAGAAGGAACCCTGTGGGGATGGAAGAAAGCCCTTCCAGAAGTAATAAGGTTGTTAAATGAAAATCCCAGTGCCAGAGGTGGTTTTCCCCCTATGAACTGTTGGCCTGAGGGGCCCTGGAGATCCCCAACAATAAAGGCCATTGCCAATAATGTTGGCTGTACACCAGAAGTCAATGGAGGGACCCTATTACTGAAGACACTGCTTCATGTGAGCGCAGGAGAGGGAGAAATCAAACCTGGGCTAAGCTGGAAACTTCCTGCCACTGGATGGGTGGCTTTTAAGGTGCCAAAAGGCAGTATGTAGATGACTGGGGGAGAATCGTCCCCTATAATTCTGCTCAACAATGGATCCTGAGTGTTGCACTTCAACATACCAAACAAGATGTTTCTGCTGGTGCAATAGTGGAGTGTCTAGTGTATGTACAACCATCAAATTTTTGATTGGATAAAATGCCCACTCCTAGGGGTGGAACACACATCTGGTACTATGGACCAGACCAATCCCCTGTGACAGGCCCCAGTGGGAAGCCACTGCAATTGTTTTGTTAGAGGGATGTGATGCGCTTGCTAAAGTTCCAGCCAAGTGTTTATGTTTACATCCATAGGTTAAGTTATAGCAGCCACTGTTTAGATGTCCTTGCTTCTTGCTGTTTGTGTTTTTATAGTAGATGGAATCCTACTCAAAAAAGATGATGCAGAGACCTGAAAGTTCAGTGCCTTGCCACAATAGGAGGAAGATCATCCCACACCTACCACCTCCTCCAAGGCTCGGGGACTTTTGTGGAAGTGGCTGGTGGAAAGAATGTAAGAGCCAGAGGAAGGGGTGGAGTGTTTACTGGAAGTGTACTCTGACCACTTTGCTGGCAAGCTATAGTCACACCTCCTTCCTATACTCCTCAAGGAGTCGAGGGGGGAGTCAATTACCCCTCCCACCCAATCAGTTGGCCTTAGTTGCATGTGGGGAAGGGGCTAAGGATATATAAGCTGAGAATGCCAGGAGGCACCTCTCTGACCATTTTCTGCAGCTATGGGGAAGTCACAGGATCTATATTTGAGTGTGGATTCTCCAGTGCAGCCATAAATGGGGAGCGTCCATACCTATGCAAATAAACCCTCACCCTATGCTCTTTTAAAAAAACAAAAAAGAAAATGATAGATGAGATAGATAGATGAGAGGGATCTGACTAGACCAAAAGTGGATGGACTTGCACTGGGAAAAGTCTGGAGACACTGACTTGACACAGTGGGTCTTAACACCCAGGACACAGTATATGGTTCCAGTGGGGCGCGGGGGGGTGGGGGGCGGCTATGGGAGAGTGCTGGTGGAGATGAGGCTATAGAGATGATTCAGATTGTTTGAGATATTCTGTATGAAATACAACAAAATTTAATAAAAACAAATTTTAAAATTAAATAAAAATAAAAAAGAAGCAAAGAATTGATTCTTTGAAAAGATGAACAAGATCAACAACCCCTCATTCAAAACAACCAAAAGAAATAGAAGACCCAAATGAATAAAACTGTAAATAAGTAAAACAGAGCATGAAAAAATATACCTATGAAATCCATAGGATCATTAGAGAATACTTTAAAAATCTATAGTCCCCCAAAATGGAAAATCTAGAAGAAATAAATTCCTAAACATATGTCAAAATTAAATCAAGAGGATACAAACAACTTAAAACAGATCTATAATGAACACGAAGAGGCAGTAATAAAGAATCCCTCCAACATAGCAAATTCCAGGCCAGCCAGAGCTACTCAGTGAGACCCTGTCTCAAAAAAAAAAAAAAAAATCCTGAAACGAAGATAAGAAAGTCATGAGACAAAGGCTAGAGCATATGCAAATGTAACTGTAAGACATGCTAACTGTTGCTTCTGGAAGAGACAGACAACCCCAGGTTGCTTCTGTTAAGAATTTTTTTAAAAATAAGGTAAGATTTGCACTAAATTCATTTCTTGACAGGTGCAGCATGGCCTCCCTTTTCACCCTTTCTTTGGAGTCAGTTTCAGGTCTGACTTCTGCATACCCTTTAACATTAATTTACCAAGTGAAAAAAAAGGTACAATCTGTTAGTCAAAGGGAGGGCACACATCTCTCTCAAGACCATCTCTTCTTCCAGAGCTTCAGCATAGGACCATGTTTACAGAATTACTCTGGAAATGGAGGTGACTTGAGCAGAAGCTGCCACAGTCAGGATGGGGAAGAAAAGAGCTGAGATTTTGACACGATGGAGAATTAGAATTAAGACTTATTCAAAAGTCCATTGAAGGCGATGAACAATTTTTCTGGACTAGGTGAAACGAGGGGAGAGTTGCTGCCTGTAAAATGACCACTGGACACAAAGCGGAAATCACAAATATTTGGGAAGTGGTTGTAAATATATGAAGCTGCATTGGGATACAGACTTCTGGCACAAAAATTGACAGGTTTAGGATATATTCAATAAACTCATATCTTACACATGTACACACACAAACACACACACACACACACACGCATGCAAAAGAAGTGCTATACCACACCCAGCTTAAATCTTTGAAAGAAAAAAAATTTAATATAATTTTATTTTATGCATATGTTTTGATTCATGTGTGTAGGTGCACCATGCTTGTGCAGTGCCCTTAGAGGCCAAAAGAAGGCATCAGAGCCATTGGAACTGGAGTTACAGACAGTTGTGAGCCTCTATGTGGGTGCTGGGAACTGACCCTGAGTCGTCTGCAAGAGCAGCCAGTGCTGCTGAGCCATCTCTCCAGCCTCACCCTTTCCCCTCCAGGGCCCCCTGCAGGAACACACTCTACCACTGAGTCACACCCCTAATTTTAGGAATATCTTTTTTTATAGTTTCAGATTATTTCATTATACATAATTATAGTAAATCACCCAAATGCATGAGAAATGCTAAGGAGGTGACAAATGTAATAAAAATTATATAATCAGTGATTTAAGCTATTTTATCATCACAATTTATAGACTTTTTTAAATAAACATTTTAAAAATGAAGTTTTCTTTAAAAAAGAAGAAAGAACCCAAACTCAGAGTAGTCTCAATTTTGAGGTAGCTGTTAACATTTACTACCCTGTCACATGCTTGAGTCATTTATAGTTCAAAATTAGTGTGACACAATTTTCAAAAAAATTAATCAATTCCCTTGAGAATGGCTCAGTAGTTAAGAGCACTGGCTACTCTTATGGAGGGCCCAGGTTCAGTTCCAGGCACCCACATGGCAGCTAACAACAGTCTGTTACTGCAGTTCCAGTGGATCCGATGCGCTCTTCTGACTTTCACAGGCATTCTGAATACAGGTACACTTACATGCACATAAAATAAAAATAAATTATGCTGGGAGTGGTGGCGCATGCCTTTAATTCCAGCACTCAGGAAGCAGAGGCAGGTGGATCTCTGTGAGTTCAAGGCCAGCCTGGTCTACATAGTGAGTTCCAGGACAGCTGGGGCTACAGGGAGACCCTGTCTCAAAAAGACCCCAAAAATTAAAATATTTTAAAATATCAATCAATAAATTCCACTTTTAATTGCTCCTGTGTGTACAACATTATCATTCACTAAAGTTGGTCATTTTGAATTTCAAATATAAATGAATCACTTTTTTTTTCTATTGTCTTCTAAGATTAGTGACAGACAGATGTGGTAGAACATACCTGTAATCACAACAATCAGGAGGCTGAGGCAGGAAAATCTTAAATTCCAGGACCTGACTGGGCACCATAGTAGTCTCTTATCTCAAAAACAAAACAACAGGGACTGGAGGGAAGGCTCAGCAATTAAGAGCACATACTGCTCTCCATAGGCCCCCAGTTCTGTTCCCATCACCCATATCTGACAGCTCACAAGGCCTATAACTCCATTTGAAATGATTCAATGCCTTTGGCCTCTGTGGGCACCTACACTTATGTGCAGATCTCACACACACACACACACACACTCACACACACATACACAAACACTAAAAAAAGGAAAATAGTAACTTAAAAGATCATACCAAAAGTGATCCCAATTACTTTGCAGAAGCTGAAATTGAAAATAACAAGTGTTTCTCATATTCAGAGACTTAGAAAATAACATCTCATTTCCAGATTTTTCTCTAAGTTGAGGACTGGCAAGTATTCTTATTTGAAAAACTAATACAGAAAAACACACCCACGGGCCATATTTTTTATTTTTTAAATATTATTTTTAATATTTTTTAAAAAAATTTTATGTGTATGAGTATATTGCATACATGTAGGTAGGTGCACCCATGTCGTGCAGTGCCCTCAGAGATCAGAAAAGGGAGTCAGATCACCTAGAACTGGAGTTGTGGTCAGTTGTTAGCTGCCATGTGAGTGCTGGGAACCAAACCCAGGTCCTCTGTAAGAGCAGCCAGTGCTCTTAACCACAGAACCATCTCTCCAGCCCCCCTGTTTTAATGATTATAACATTTTATCATATTTACTTAAGTTAATTTTTATAGAAGTAATTTGGGGGATGCTGGAGAGATGCTTTAGCAGTTTAAAGCACTTATTGCTCTTGCAGAGGACCCAAGTTTGGTTCCCAGCACCCATATGGTGGCTAAAAATTGTGTGTGACTCCAGTTCCAGGGCAGAGGATCCTACCATCTCTTCTGGCCTCCAGGGGCACCAGGCACACATGGTACATGTACACATATTCCAGCACTGACACATACAAAATAAAAATAAACAATTCTTTTTTAAAAAGAAGTAATTTGGGGTTTTGTTGTTTTTTAGTGTTTTTACCAACACATATTAATTATACTTAATAATGGGTCTCATCATGACATTTTATAAATGTATGTAATGTATTTTGATCATATTCACTCTTGCCTTCTGTTTCCACTGATCCCTTTCTTCCTTCCAATTGGTCCTCTTCTATTTTTATGTGTGTGTGTGTGTGTGTGTGTGTGTGTGTGTATGTGTGTGTTTGAGTATGTGTGTATGTGTATATATATATGTGTGTGTTTGAGTGTGTGTGTGTGTACATATATATATGTGTGTGCTTGAGTATGTGTGCATGTGTGTGTGTGTGTGTGTGTGTGTGTGTGTGTGTCCTAACCAGTTTCATTAGGTTTCCTGACAAGAACATGGGCAAGGGGTTGTTTACAGGAGAATGGGTGCCTTGCCAGTGATTATACTATTAAAAAACTGTCTCTTCCTTCTCCAGCAACTGTTAAGCCTATGCAAATCCTTGAGAAGTGGAACCTCATGAGCTCCTCACTCCATGACAGGATGTTGACAGGTTCAAGTTTATGCAGTTATAGAAATGATTTTTAAAATTCCCCTCTGAGCCAGGTGTAGTGAGTGGTGCATGCCTTTAATCCCAGAACTTGGGAGGCAGAGGCAAGCAGGTCAGTCTGGTCTACATAGTGAGTTCCAGGACACCTGGAGTTACAGGAAGACTTTCCTCTAATTCATTTCTTCCTTTTCCTTCCCAGTCCTTTCCAGACTGTAATATTTATAATTCGGTGTATTAGCACCTATTGCTGCATAACGAACTTAGTGACTTAAAATAACAGCATTCATCATCTCACCAGGGATCAGGAATCTGAGTCATGTAGGTGGTTCTCCAGCTCAGGGACTTTCAGGGCAGCTCTCAAGGTGTCAGCTGGAGCTGCTTCAGGTCAGCAACTTTCAAGTCCACCTGTTAGATAAAAGCTGGGCAGGGAATAGCCACAGGAAACACAGGAGGACTCCAGCAAAGCAAAGTTTATTTCTTAGGATTGCTGGTGGCTGGCAGCTCAGCTGGGGTGAGAAAGGCAACCAGCAGCCTCTGACTGCTGAGGAAGTTCTTATGGGGGTTTGGGGAATGTGGAAGGCAGCAAAAATAATCGTTACAGTCTCAAGGGAAGTAGCTTGAACTGAGACAGCTCTTACATCAGTGGGTCTGGGTGCAGGGTCCTGCTTATCTTCCAAAATTATCTGGGGAGCAGCTTTGTGCTGAGCCAGCTCTAAATGTAGCTGTCTGGCCAGTTCCTGTTTTGCAAGGGGGCCCTCATGGCCTGTCTTGTGAGGCTTTCAGTCTTTTGTGTTATAGGATAGGGGGGCAGCGTTTTCTCATCATGGCTACTTCATGCTTTGTGAAGGCCTGAGCTCTGATCTGAAGTAAATTCAGAGTGAGTTCTGACCTGAAGTAAACTCAGACCTGGACCGGGAAGCCTCAGTTACCTGAGAACTTGGATGTTCTTCTGCAGTGATTTCTGTCACGAGACTGACAGTTCCTTGAACCCTATTAAATGTACATAAGCAAGCTTGTATAACAAGGCTGTGTAACTAATACAGTTATTTGTAA
>NW_008353027.1:5969872-5972853 GCF_000622305.1 Nannospalax galili
CCTGTGTCCTGATTTCTTCTGCACCTATACCTCGGGGCCCCCAAACCCCTCAGGCTTGAATTTTGGTCACTGACCTGTGACAGCTGGCGCCCAAACAGGGACCCCGACATTGCACTCAGAGAAGGTGTTCAGGATAGAGCTGCAGGTAAGTACAAGTCACCCAGAGGAGGTGGCGGAGTCTTGGCCAAGTAAGTAAAAGTCATCCAAAGGAGATGACAGATAATTTGACCAGCTGGTACCGGTTGGTAGCTGCGGTTGGTTTCTACAAATCATTTTTACAACATTATTGCAGGGTAATGGGACAAAGTAAGTCTACTTTTGTTTCTTTAATTCATCATATTCTTCGTAGTAATGGTGCACAAGTGTCCAAAAAACAGATAGATAATTGTGTGCAAATAGTTGTAGAGTTTAATTCATGGTTTCCTGATACAGGAACTTTAGATTTAGAAGTATGGGACAGAGTCAGAACAAATGTGGAAAAGGCATTTCAGACAGGAGAAACAATACCCCTTGATTTTTGGTCTGTGTGGGGACTTATCAGAACTGCTATTATATTAATTAATCAAGGTCCAAATAGTTTGTCCCCAATGCAGGTTTTTTTGTACTTCTAGTGAAGCAGTTAATCTCTGTGATGTTCCTGAGGAATTAAAGAATAAAGTTGCTAAGGAAACTCAAGAGGCTACTTCTTCAGAGCCCTCTGTAGACCTTTCTGTAAGGAAAGAGCCTTTAGCTCCAACCCCAAGCCTCTTGCGTCCAGATGACACGGAGGACTCATTAGATTCTGATGAGGACTCAGTTATGGTTTGACAGCTGAGAAAGAAACTTAAGAAATTGGTTGTAATGAAGCCCAAAGTAAAAGTGAAACCTAAACAAAGATTGAGTATAACAGCAGCTCTTGCAAAATTATTGGTGCAAACTTCTGATTCTGACTCTGATTCTGAAATTATTATGCCAAAAGCTGCATTTCCAGTTATTCGACATCCTGCTGTTAACGGACCTGCACCACCTCCTACTTATGAAGGTATAGATCTAGATCATATTACTAAGGTGCGCAAGGCAGTAACACTATATGGTCCACAGTCACCTTATGTGAAAGAAATTCTTTTAGGTTTGGCTAATCATTATGGGACTCCTGCTCCAGATGATTGGAAAGTTCTGGGTTTATCATTGTTGAAATCATGAGTATATTCAAAGGACAGTCCCTCTAATGTTTTCTTATAGAATGTCTATGCTACAATGTCAGGGATAGATTAAAAGTAGAGTATTATGATGTTGTCTCTTTGCATTTTCTTTTAGGTAATATTGTTTTCTGTGTTTCTTATAAGGAGCATTTTGTTGTATGAATTTGGATTAGGTACCTATTCCCCAGGTCATGGGTGCTTGGTCCGGATTCATGTAATACAATGTTTTTTTCCAACTCCAGATTGACAGCCCTCTTCAAACGGATTCACCATGCAAGTAAAATCTTTTAGGCAAAGAAAAACAAATGCCTTTTTGAATTAATTATATTTGTAAATTGTCTTGTGCTGTTTGAGCTCATTGAGACACTGACTCTGGAGATGGGATAGGATCCTCTCACTTCAGACTCAAGCCTATTATCTCAAGATATGTTCTCTAAGATTTTTTTTCCAGGTTCAGGTTGGCCTCCTGACCCTGTGGAAAGAAAAGGGAACTACAAAACAGCCTAAGGATATAAGGCACTGTACAATTAAAACAGCTACAGTGTGAATTTTAGTTGGTAGCTCTATAATAATAATAATGTTAAATATGTTTGTAAAGAATGTTATATAGATGGCTACTGTAGGCTATGCTTAGATTGCTTCAGCAAATTAGTACTTGTTGCTTAATAGTAAAGAACATCCCGGGGAGCAGCCCTCAGGGGGTTGCTGTTTCAAAGCTATCCATTCTGTTGCTGTTTTGATAGCTATACATTCTGTTGATGTTGTGATAGATATGCTCGAGCCTGTCGTAATATTCAATCTAAAACTAGAAAAATGCAACTTTTTGCTCAAGCTTTGGCAACTTCTATGAATCCACAAAGAGGGGCAGTTAAATCAAAAGTAAAATGTTTTGGTTGTGGTACCGAGGGACATATGAGGTGGCAGTGCCCTAAGGCACCATCCCAGCCACCTGGCAAATGTCCCCGTTGTCATTGTGGTGTGCATTGGGCTAAAGACTATAGATCCAAGACAGATGTTGATGGTAAACTTTTAGGAAATAATCAGCCTTTGCCAATGACTCGACCACAGCGTTTGGGAAATGAGGTTCGAGGCCTTCCCCGAGGCCCCTCACAAACAATCGGGGGCACCCAACCATCTTTTCCCCCAACCCAGCAACCACCAGCAGTGCAGCCATGGACCTTCCTCAGCCATAACTAACACTGACACCATCCAATATTCCTTATAAAATACCTATGGGTATTTATGGTCCATTGCCTATAGGAACTTTGGAGTTGTTAATTGGGCGATCAAGTTTAATGGCTAAGGGGATTATAGTAAGCCCAGGAGTAATTGATTCTAATTTTGAAGGTGAAATCCAAATTTTGATTACTACCAATAGCTCATATTCTATTACAATAGGGGATAAGATTGCTCAGTTGATTCTTCTTCCTTTTATACCTATCAGATCCTCTTCTAAAAAGCTGATTGGAGGATTTGGAAGTACCAATCCTCTTTTAGTTAATTGGGCTATACTAGGTTTAACAACAGCCTCAGATTAGTTTCAAAATTCAAGATAGATCCTTTTAGGGTCTGATTGATACTGGCTCTGATATTACTATTATTAAAAAAAATGATTGGCCGTCTAATTGGATAACTCAGATAATGAAATGTGATATCAAAGGAGTTGGAGCTTGGCCAGTATCAGTAGTTAATGTTAGTGTAGACTATAAAACAATTTCTAGTATAGATGGGCAAATGGCTGTTGTTAAACCTTATGTACTAGAACTTCCAGTAAATATTATAGGATCTATCTTGAATTTT
>NW_008353027.1:5973654-5979945 GCF_000622305.1 Nannospalax galili
ACTTTATATTTCTGTACCTCAAGATTCTTTTCAATTCTTGTTTGCACGGACTGATGCATTACAAATAGCTTTAGCAGACTTTGTAGGATTAATACATTATAATAAACCTGCTGGTGCTTTTTGGCAGTTTCTTCAAACTCATCCTTTTGTAGTGAATTCAATTATAGCTGAGGTACCTATTGCTAATGCAATTACTGTTTTTATTGATGGAACAAAATCGGAAAGGTGTGCTTTTTGGGTGCATGATCACTTATATAAAGTTTTCTTTACACCTTATACTTCAGCACAGCAAAATGAATTGCAAGCAGCTGTATATGCTCTTCAATATTTTCCTCAAGCTTGTAATTTAGTTACTGATTCAGCATATGTTAGTTATGTACTTAAGAATATTTTTTCTGCAGTAATTTCTCAGGTTAAAGCACCATTAGATACTCTCTTTACTTCTGTCCAACATTTACTAAGGCAATGTGTTAATCCTTTGTATGTTATGCATATACGTTCTCATAGTAATCTTCCAGGACCGCTTACAGAAGGCAATGCTAAAGTTGATCTTTTGGTCTCTTTTGTTGATGCACAAGCTGATCATGATGCTAGACACACCAATGCTGGATTTTTACATAATTATTATAAAATACCTTATAGACAAGCACAACAAATTATTAGACGCTGCTCAGTGTGCCGCCCTTTACATCTTCGAACACTGCCTACAGGAGTTAATCCTCATGGTCAACAGCCTAATGATTTATGGCAAATGGGTGTTACTCATGTACCTGCTTTTGGAAGGTTGCAATATTTACATGTTACTATAGATACTTATTCTAAATTTGTTTGGGCTACTCCTCTAACTGGAGAAACTACTAATCATAGTATTGAACATTTATTGGCCTGTTTTGCTGTTATGGGCATTCCAACCGCCCTTAAAACAGATAATGCTCCTGCTTATTCTAGCAGGCAATTTACGAAATTTCTGGAATTTCATAAAATTAATCATATAACTGGCATTGAATATAATCCTCAAGGACAAGCTATAGTAGAATGAACTAATGGATATATTAAAATGTATATTAAAAATTAAAAGGAAGGGAATTACACACCAGATTATGAGGAATTTAGAACCTTAGGACATAGGAATCATAAATTATTAATATATGAAATATTGTTTATTATTAACTTCCTAAATCTGCCCCAAGGAGAAGTTTTATCTCGTGCAGATAAGCATTTTTTACAAGAATCATCACTCCCACCTGATCCAGGTGGACGTCTGGATTAAGCCAGGAGAATCTCAAGATTGGATACCAGGAAAATTATTGATTCCAGGCAAAGGGTATGGTTTTGTCTCTATAGGAAATGGAGTCTCCTTCTGGCATCCCGGCCGATGGATCTGTTTACGGACTCTGACCAATGAAGACGGCCATGTGGCAAAGAAAGGATCAAGAGATGTCACTCCAAACATTGGCAATATTATCGGTGACTAGTAAACGTCAATGTCATCAGGAAAGGTTATCATCTCCCACTTGGGGTCAAATGAACGCCTTGCTTTCTAAGGCTCGGTCTGTGGTTAATCTTGCAGGAAAGGAGTTTACCCAAGAACATCTATTTCTAGCTATGTGTGCTTTGATTGCTTGCACTTCTGCTGCTGACGCTGAGGTAATATATAGGGCTCATGTACCCAATCCCCCTCTTCTCCGTCCTTATACTTGGAAGGAACCTATCATAGTAGTTACAACTTTTCCTATGAATGTGTTATCTCCACCTTATGAAACAGGTCAGCCAGATTATCTTAATGAAGAAGGGACTTTTTAAAATTATACTCAATTTGTGTCTCCTGATATTATGTGTTTTGGAACTCCTCCTTGTTGTCCTATAAGACAGCAAAATTGGATCGTTCGTGGTGGTACTTGGGATAGGAGTTGTACATGTATGGTGCGCCTCTCGGCTCAGTCTGTAGGTCCTGATTGGACAGAATATGAGGACACAGATGCCCCAGTTATGTTAGAATGTGAAGGCTTTTCTTATAATCAGATAAAGGACTATAAACCTTTGGTACGGCAAAATTGTAGAGGGATGAAAGGGAAAATTTATAGGTCTAAAAATCATACTTGGATGATTGGGGTCCTTTGGGAAGTTGGTTAAAAGGTTGTAGTGATTATAACAAGTTCAACCCATACTGTATATTGAATGATACTGTTCCCAGGAGTAATCATATAAAGAATGACAGACTTATGGCTTGGGTGAATGGAGGAATAGCTAATCCTCAAACTCAGATGAGAATAGGATCAAGATTACATTCTCCTCAATTACATGTATGGAAATTATTAGCTGCTCTTAAGCCTGTGGATATTTTAAATGGCACTTATGCAGGTACTAAAAATTCTCCCGCATATTACAATTTTTTTAAGGTTAAAACCTATCATGTTATAGCTTGTGTACATTTCCCTTTAGTAATATTAATAAGATGTATAATCATACAGGGAATGAAGTTAACTTGTCAAAATTGTCATTTATATAATTGTCTTAATAACTCTATATTATTTAATCAAGTGCAATTTTTCAAAAGACTGTTACAACGACGAGGCAAACGTATGATTGGCTTGATTATTGCCACTATTTTGGGACTTATTGCTTTAGCTGCTACTGCTACTACTGCTGGTGTGGCACTTCAGAAATCTGTTCAAACGCAAGATTTTATTGAACATTGACATGATTCTCATAAGCTTTGGACACATCAGGCTCAGATTAACTCACAGCTACAAGAAGAAATTGTGGCTTTACAAGGGGGGTTACATTGGTTGGGAAATAAGTTATTGGAATTACAAAAAAAACGATGCAATATGTATGTGTTTGGAATTCTTCTCAAATTTGTATTACCCCATATAAATATAATGATTCTAAGTATGAATGGAAAGCATAGAATTGTATATTCAAGGTAAAATGGATAATTAACTTTTAATGAGATACAGTTACAAGAAGAGATATATGAGATATTTTCAAAAGAGATACCTTCTACTAGTTCTATTGATCAAGTAGCAACTACCTTAGCTGATACCCTTTCTGGTCTTGATCCTTGAGGATGGTGGCAAAGTTTGTCACATAGTCTTGGATCTTCAGCTGTTACTTTTATAATACTGTGTGTAGTGTTTATTGAGTATCGATGTATTCTTGGAATCATATCTCGCCTTACTAATAGGCAATCTGCTGAAACATTAATTACTGCTTTGCATTATCATAATGAGAAAATGAAAACTGAAAATAATAGAGAATCATCTCCATTGTGAATGGTTTAGTGGGGTTTGCAGTAAATCAAGGACTGTATTATTATAAGATTGTACATTCTTGCTTATGAAGGCCGGTAGTCAATGACGGGTAAGATCTTCTGGGAGAAAGTAAACCTAAGACAGGGTGTAGTTGATGGAAGCTGCGTACCAATGATGGGTAAGACTTTGCTCTTGCAGAAGACAACCTAAGACAGGCACGGTCTTTCTGTCCAGAATTATAAAAAATAAAGAAAGGGGAATTGTGAAGGCCCGAGCTCTGATCTGAAGTAAATTCAGAGTAAGTTCTGACCTGAAGTAAACTCAGACCTGGACCGGGAAGACTCAGTTACCTGAGAACTTGGATGTTCTTCTGTAGTGATTTTTGTCACGAGACTGACAGTTCCTTGAACCCTATTAAACGTACATAAGTAAGCTTGTATAACAAGGCTGTGTAACTAATAAAGTTATATGTAAAGAATAGAATGTTTAATAGGCATGGAAGGACAGGTACGATTCCAAAAAGGGCTGAGCCTGGGGAACACAAAGGTACTGCAAATATCGTAAAAGTATTGTAAATATCATGATGAGGTAATTTGGCTTGAGAAGAACATTTTCTTTTCCTCTTGTTGTACTATAAATAAGGTTGATTCTTAGAATAAAGCATGCACTGGTTCACACGCCTCTGCATCCCCTGCATCCTGATTTCTTCTGCACCTATACCTCGGGGCCCCCAAGCCCTCAGGCTTGAATTGTGGTCACCGACCTGTGACAATGCTTGTCAAGGTCGATGTGGTGAAAGGAAGGCTGGAGTCAGGGTCCCGTCAGGAGAGGGGATCTCCAGCTCATGCATCTGGACAGAGTCCTTGGTGGTTGACAGGCATTTATATACATGTGGAAGAAAGGAAAATAACAATTGATTAAAGCTGGTATGAGTTAGTTGTTGTATCTGGCCCTGAAAATATCTGAAGAGGCAAGGAGCAATCGTTAACACCAGAGTAATAGCAGGGGCCCAAATAAGGGCAGAAGCCAGGGAGTTCTGAAAAGATATCCCATTGGGGTGACTGCTGGTGCTGGAAAGTTTTAAGTAAGAAACCCTTGGCCATCTGTTGGAGGCATTTTATGTTGTGTTTAACCTTATTTGATTGGCTGACATAGTAACAGCATTCCTCACCCAAGAAAATGCAATTACCTCCCTTTTCTGAAGTTAACAGATCCAGGGCTCGCCTGTTCTGGAGGGCAACTTTGGCTAGGGAGGACAGTTGCTGTTGTGAGATCTGGTTGACTGGGCTGTTGCTTCCACTGCTGTAGTAAGTTCCTGCTTGAGGTCCTGGATCTCCTGAGAGAGGTGTTGGGCTGAGAGCAAGGTGTGTCCCAGACTTCCTGCTGTGAATCCTGTGTGGCTACAGGTGATACCAGACTGATTCCCACCAGGATTGCTAGAGTAGCTGACCTTTTGCTCTGCTCATTTTTGTTTTTGTGGAGAGAGAATCATGAACCTCTCCTGAGTCATACAGGGTTAATTTAGATATGAGAATGATTGAAGTATAGGTATCCTTGACTGGTGGGGAAATACAGGTATATATCTTGAAGCAGCAAAGGAAAAGTAGCCCTGGGGATAGACCAGTATTGCCCCAATTGTAACACTGTGGATGGAGGAGTGGGGGCAGTTAGGGACGTAAGCCTAATGTCTGGGAAGTTCAATCCTTTGAACTCTTAAAGAAATACTGATCACTTTAATTTTTGGTTATACTTTCCTTTTGGGTGGTTAAGACCATACAATTGGCCCAAATCAATTCCATTTTACTCTTAAGGCCATTTGAGGATCTGTTTCTCAGGGGTCATATGGGCTTGTGAGGAGCTTCTGGCTCCTTTCTTTTACCAGTTCTGTCTATGTGAAGATAAGTCAAAGGTCCTGCTTGACCATAGCTGGCTTCATTTGGAAGCATGGAGGAAATGTTTCCTCTATGTTGACCCTCCTCTTAGTAGACTGGACACTGGTTCAAGTCCATCTGGTGGGGTCTCCATGTCCTCCCTGAACAAGAGGAGAGGTGGCTCATCACAGTTACAGGACATTCTGAGAGATGCTCCATAGTCCCCTGGAACTTAGTTGACCTAGGAGGGCAAGGAACAAAAACTGTCCCTTTAAGTCCCTCTGACCAGATTAGTATAGGCCCCCAAAGTCTGGCTATTAAACACCCAAGAAGGTTAGTTACACCAATCTGGTACTTTTAATTATCATGTGTTATGCAGATAAAGCTTGGGAAAAACCCATTTTTAAATAAACTTTTACTAGACATCCTTAAATTAGTTGACTAAACTATGACCTTAACCTGGGGATTCTAAGCAAGGCTTACCCCCCGTCTAAGGTTTTAGTGTCAAACCAATGTTTGATTACATTAAAGTTTTCCTGGGGAACTAATGAATTCATTGAGCCTACTTACAGAGATGACTGAGGGGTTGCTGAGGTGTATGAGTGACCTGAAAGTATTTGCACTGGATGTTGACTTTTTTTTATAACCTCATGGGTCAAACCCTCTCTTTGCAGCCTTTGCCTTCCCAAGATTATATACTATAGTCCTTTTCAAATGTAGGAGATCATTTGCAATTAGGGCAGAATTACGTACAGGTGGCTGAGAAGAATGGCTGACTACTCAGGTGAGGGTCCAATGACCCTGTTTACCCCTCCTTTAATGAAGGAACATAACTGTCAACAGGCCCAGTTGTGATGATTTTTAGTAAGTAGACACAGCTGAAGTCATGAAGATGGCAGTTATTTGACTTAGGAGTGATGTGCAACATCATCTTATAAAAGAACGTGGAATCCAAATTATATACATAAGATAATGTAATTAAGTTAATATTATTCATTTACATATTGTGCTTTATAAGTTTCCAGATAAACCTTACAGAAACATTAACACCATTAATAATTTTTGTTATTTTATGTAGTTTAGAGAATGGTTTACCAAAAATTTGCTTTGGGTTTTGAAGAAATGTAAACACTGGGTAGAGAAAAGTAATTGGTACAGTAAAACAT
>NW_008353027.1:5979961-5981363 GCF_000622305.1 Nannospalax galili
ATAACCTCTAGTATAATCATTTAAGGAAAACTGTGTAATAACCCTCCTCAGAATTACATACATTTTAAAAATCTCTTAAAATATTGAAATGTAGGGTTTCTGTGTTTGGCCAGACAGAATCATTGTCTAGTTTGTATTGTGGCCAGGCAGTGGTTCACAAAAACTTTAGGCACTTTGATGTAATTATATCTGAAAGTCCTGGTTGCTTTAGGGACTTGAAAAGACAAGACAAGGGAGTGAGAGTGCTCAGGCTTAGACTGAGAGGTTCCCATAGTGACAGATTAAATAGCAGTAAGAAAATGGATGAGAAACTGAGTAAATGGGTAGAAGTCAATGATGAGGATTCTCTCACCCAGAGAGGTGGAATTGGGGACACCAGTGAGGATGCCTGGTAGAAAGTGACAGAAACAAAGACTAGGGGACCAGGAACAAGGGAGTGAGAGTGCTCAGGCTTAGACTGAGAGGTTCCCATAGTGACAGATTAAATAGCAGTAAGAAAATGGATGAGAAACTGAGTAAATGGGTAGAAGTCAATGATGAGGATTCTCTCACCCAGAGAGGTGGAATTGGGGACACCAGTGAGGATGCCTGGTAGAAAGTGACAGAAACAAAGACTAGGGGACCAGGAGGGAGAAGGGAGAAGGGGACACATGAACTGTTGGTCGTGTCAAACAGGTACGTGTGCAACCAACATGCAGAAAGGCGTCCCCTTCCGTCGGAGGCCCAGTCTACTGGAGGTAGCATCCTACAAACACCAGGGAGGTGTGTTTACCAGAGAGGGGACAGAGCAGGTTCCTGTCCTGGACAGGCAGGGTGTGTTCCTTCCCTGGAGACAGCGTCCTGTGACCAGTAGAAGGAATGAGTTTTTCAGCACACCAGTGTGTCTTTCAGACTCAGTTTGAAAAACTCAACTGACAGTGAGTGTGGCATGACCAGGCGGTAGATGAAGACAGAGTACAAGAAAGGGGATGGGAAGAGAGACATGGAGAGTAAGAAAGAAGGGGAATGGGGGTGGGGGAGAGAGAGATTTTGAAAGCAATGGGTGGGGAATGAGGAAAGATGGAGAGAGAGGTACTTAAAATTAGTTTATATATTTTAGTATTAGGAACCATGTTGTAGATAAGGATTAAAGAGAGACTATTTTGACTTGAAAAATATTTTTGTGTTAATTTAACATTTTTAGTTTGTATGAAAGTTCAGTTAAGAGTCAATATGATACCAAATAAATTAATTTTAAGAAACATAAATTTATGTTGACTGTGTATACATATCTAATTACATATAAGATAGATTTTAAAGGTGTTTAACAAATAGGATTTTTATACAACTGGCTTAGATGCTGCTTTCTTTGCTCACATGTATTTTGTTTTTCAGTACTCTATAAATGTAAATTGTCAATTTT
>NW_008353027.1:5981412-5986507 GCF_000622305.1 Nannospalax galili
GATTTTGTTTTGTATAGGTAATCAGCATTTGAAAGTTTTTTTAAACATTTAACAAACTTGGAGACACTGTTTAATAGATTTTAAAATAATTAGAGTACCTATTTATAAGGCCTTTGAATGTATCATCAAAATATTTATAAATTTGTACATGTGTATTTTGATTAGGCATGCCAAAAATAAAACCAATAATTTTCGTGTATAATAAAACAATAAGAAAGGAAAAAGAGCTAAAATGGCCATAGTTTAAAAATTGTTTTGACATAAACAATACATGAAAGCAATTATCATAGACACAGATATCGTAATCACATGAAATCTAGGTTCACCAAAGAGTAGAGGAGAGAAAGCTTATACCTCTAGTTCCTTAATATTTAAAAGCCTTAGTGGTGTAAAAGAAAGGGTTAAGTTTGTCACATAGATTTGAAGTAGCATCTGTTCTTTTAAGAGCCAAATAACTTTTAAGAACCCTATCGATACCTCACAAGGAACACATGAGCAAAGCAAAGTAACCTGGCAAGGCAGATTTTACTTTTATATAAAAATGTTTAAAGGAATCTGTTTAAAGAGAGAAGAGCTCAGCTGTTGTAGACCATCAGGTTCAGGATGCATCAGGGCCTTTTCTTGAAGGCATGGTGGGATTAAAAGATTAGAATTTCTTGTCATAAACCAAGTTTTAAGTTTTACAGGTTTTTGAAAGAGAAGACGAATATTTAATGTTTTTTACATGTTTTTTACAGAGGGAGATGCCTGTACATATGAAACCCAGCAAAGTTATAAGTTATTAGTATAACTTAAATCAGAGGAGACGGGAAAAGATAAAAAGGTAACATTAACACTTTAGGTTAAAAATAAATAAAGTTCAAATGGTACTGAAAGGAATCCCATTTAGAAACAGGTTAAAATAATGTTAAAATTTAAACTCCCATTGTGGTATTACTTCCTTAGTCTGAAATAAAAATGTATTGATCTTGTTATAAGACAATAGAAACTGTTAAAATCCATTATTTTTTTATGATCTGCTCAGGAATCCAAGATGAAAGCCAAAACAAAAATTGGAAGAGGATTAGGACTTATGGATTGAACATCTGTAGTTTGTAGCCTTGACTACCCTGAGGCAAGATAGTAAAATAGATAAAGAAGTTTACCTGCCCAATTGAAAGCACCTGTAAAAAATTCCATAGGAACAAGAAATAAATAAGTTATTAGGATTTGGGGGTCCTTAGTGGTCACCAAGATGGTATGGGGAGAAAGAGTGTCCCCTAAAGGTTTTTTTGTTTTGTTTTGTTTTGTTTTACTTATAGAAGAATTTACCAAAACAGAAGCTTTAGGACAGAGCCATGATGTAATGTAGCTTTAAAGCCTGCATGGAGGACAGAGATGTGATGGAGAGTAGAAAGCTTTAGAGAAAACTATAGAAATACAAGATGATGGGCAACGTAAAGCATTAATGAGGGCATGTTTGAATAGGGATATAAAGAAGACATTTTCTCTGAAAAATTTAGAAAAGCCTCTGTAGACTTACAGAGGTTTAAACATTTGTAGCTGGGTTTAGAAGCAGAACAAGAGTTATAAGAGGGGGAGAGAGAAGGACCTGGAGCATTTTTCCTGTGTAGGGAATCCATAACTGGTTAGAGGGAGGAGAGATAGCCCATATTAAAGAATGGAAGCAAAAGAGACCTAAAATTGGCTAGAATGAATCAGAAATCATCCCGAGCAAAGTGAGGAAGAAAGACACTGGAAGAGGACAGACAGGGAGAACGATGGAAGACAGACAGCCTTCCAAGCCCATGGCAAAGTAAGGGAGAAGGAAGGAGTCCCATTGGGCCCAGTGGGAAGCTACAGGAGCTCCTGAGCCATCTAAGTCTTAGTGGAGAGAGAGGAAGAAGAGAGGGTGGTGGAAGAGAGAGAGAGGGAGAGAGAGAGAGAGAGAGAGAGAGAGAGAGAGAGAGAGAGAGAGAGAGAGAGAGAGAGAGAGAGAGAGAGAGAGAGAGAGAGAGAGAGAGAGAGAGAGATCCAGAGCTCTGTGGGAGAGCACTTACCCAAACTCTGTCAGAGGGTGAGGAATGCAGATGGACTCATAGACTCAGGCCTGATGTGGTGAGTGGTGGGAGCTGGCATAGGCAAGCTGGTTACAGGAGCGCATGGTCAGCAGCATGGTTCGGTCATGAGGGAACCGGGTCATAAGCAACCCAGTCATGCCTCTCCCTGGGTTTGGCACCATATGTTAGATAAAAGCTAGGCAGAAAATAACCACAGGAAACACAGGAGGACTCCAGCAAAGCAGTTTATTTCTTAGGATTGCTGGTGGCTGGCAGTTCAGCTGGGGAGAGAAAGGCAACCAGCAGCCTTCTGACTGCTGAAGTTCTTATGGGGGTTTGGGGAATGTGGAAGGTAGCAAAAATAGTCTTTACGGTTTCAAGGGAAGTAGCTTCAACTGAGACAGCTCTTACATCAGTGGGTCTGGGTGCAGGGACCTGTTTATCTTCCAAAATTATCTGGGGAACAGCTTTGTGCTGAGCCAGCTCTAAATGTAGCTGTCTGGCCAGCTCCTGTTTTGCAAGGGGGCCTCAGGGCCTGTCTTGTGAGGCTTTTTTACACTGGGAGAGGGTCATCTGCAGACCTGGACTCTAATATCACCCAGTGGTGCTTTCAAGATTCAGGTCCTCATGACTTGTCACACTGAGGACTTCGGTTTCTCATTCACTCTTAGCTAGAGGTCACCCATATGAGCTTTTCCATAAAACAGCTCACCATGTTGATTTAATTTCGTCAGCACTAGATGTTCAGGGTCAAAGAGAGCAAAGCCATAGTTTTTTATACCTAATCTTAGAAGTGACATCCCATCAGTTCTAGTTATAAAGCAAGTCAAAACTCAAGACCAAGCTCAAAGTGAGATGACACAGGGACATGAAGACTAGCAGGCAGGGACACTGGAAGCCATCTTGGAGACTGACCACTAAAATGCATATATTTCCACCTAATTGTTTTGTCCTGATGTATAAATAAGCATAATAAATTTTAAATGAATACTTTATATGTAAAATACTGAAATTTACATTGTTTACCATTTATTTCAATTTAATAGATGATACTTCTTGGCTTTTCTGTTAGTTTTTTTTTTGTGTGTGTGTGTGTGTGTGAGTGTTTTGCTTGCATGTATATATTGTAGACATGTGTGCAATGCCTGTGGAGGCCTGAAGAGGGTGTTGAATCCCTTACAACTGAAGTTATAGAAAGTTGTTAGCCACCATGTGGGTGCTGGAAACTGAACCCAGGTCCTCTGCAGAATCAACCAGTAATCTTAACCACTGAGCCATCATCTCTCCAGTCCCTAATGTTACATTTTTGACATCTACTCATACTGATCTTGTAATACTGAGCATGAGGCACAGAAGGTGGTCACATAATAATGGCCTGTGCTAGGCAGCTTTAGTGTCAACTTGACACACCTGGGCAGAGGGAGCCTCAATTGGTGAATTGCCTCCATTGGACTGGCCTGTGGCCATGTCTGTGGGACATCTTGATTATTGAGTGATGTGGGAGGGCCCAACCCACTGTGGGTGGTGCCACCCCTGGGCAGGTAGGCCAATGTTGTATAAGAAAGGAGGTTGAGCAGGGGTCAGAGGAGCAAGCCAGTAAGAAGTGTTCCTCCATGGCCTGTACTCCAGCTCCTGCCTCCAGGTTCCTGCCCTGAGTTCCTACCTTGGGTTCCCTGATGAACTGTGACCTGGGAGATGAAGGTGAATAAACCCTTTCCTCCCCAAGTTGTCACTGGTCAGAGTGTTTTGTCACAGAAATGGAGAATCAAACTAGAACATGGTCCTTTAATAATAGCTAGCAGTAAAGAGGGGCTTTCACCAGAAGAACCCCAAGGAGCAGCAGGACAGGGTTTATAAAGCATCATGCCACGGGCAAAGCCAATAACTATGCTTACATTGGATTATTATAATTATACCAAATGAGGGACAGGTTAGCTAACAAAAGTTTTTCAATTAACAAAACGTTTCTAAGTTTTGGTTAGGAAAATCAGGTTTCTTGAATTGCAGAAACAATGGGCTTCCTGGAGCAGCAGGTATAACTGGATGAGAGGGCTTCTGTCTAGCTGGTTGTAAGTTTCCCAGTATTATAGAAACAATGTACTCCCTGAAATTGCAGGTGCAGCCTTCATAGGACTGGTTCTGGCTGGCTGCAGTAGGAGTGGCTGGACAGAAACACAGGGTAAGTAGAATAACATGGAGTCAGTTTTGCCATTTCAGTCTACTCAGATCTGGGTAGCATTTATTTATTATTTATTTATTTATTTATTTATTTATTTATTTAGGTCTCTTTGAGACAGGGTCTCCATGTAGCCCCAGCAGGCCTAGCATTCATGGTATAAACCAGGCTGGTCTTGATCTCACAGAGATCCTCCTGCCTCTGCCTCTTGAGGGCTGGGATTAGAAGTGTGAGCTACCATGCCCGGCTAGGTAGCTTCTTTTAACTGAGTAATGTATGGATTACTACATTTTATTTAAAATTTTGCTAATATCTATTGGAGGGGGCACAGTACTGGGTGTGAACTAGGGCCTGTATGCTAGGCAAATGTCCTACCATTGAGCTATTTATATTCCCAGCCTCTTTTCTTTTTTAAAACATTTATTCTTAATGTGTATGAATGTTTTGCCTGCATGAATGCTACTGCATCCATGTGAGCATTGCCCATGGAGGCCAAATGAGGGTGTCTGATCCTCTGGAACTGGAGTTATCATTTGTTAACTGCCATGTGGGTCCTGGAAACTGAACTTGGGTCTTCTGCAAAATTAGCCAGTGCTCCTAACCACTGAACCATCTCTCCAGCCCCCTTTTTGGGACAGTATCTCACATAGTTCAGGCTGACCTGGAACTTGCTATGTAGTGAAGGATGACCTTGAACTCCTGATCCTCCTGCTTCTGATGGAATCAAATCCCCCAGGCCAAAGTGGATTCAAACCAAGTCCCCCAGGTAAAAGAAAAAAATTGTGCGAGGAAGTAAAACGGAAAAATAATTCTAAACTGCTGAGAAATAGCTGACCTTTTCATGCTCTTTGCACAAGGTGGCAAGCTGGAAATCACCCGA
>NW_008353027.1:5986725-6004385 GCF_000622305.1 Nannospalax galili
GTGGGGGGGTCCAACATTTGGGGGCTCGTCCGGGATTCAGTCGCCCCCCCCCAGACCAATTTCCTCAGACTAGCAGGAGGTAAGGACAGACGTCTTGTGGTTTGTCTTGGTCTCAATGTCTGTCAGTTATTTCCTGTTCTGGGAACGTTCTGTCTGAACATTTGTGCCTGTACAGGACCTGTAAGTCTGTATTCTGGGAATCAGCGGGAGTGGCAGACGTGCCCAGGGACCCCTGGTTCCAACACTCTGATCTTAGTGACCAGAGTGGTCTGAAGTGGGGAGGACAGCGTAGTTTTCCTCACCCCGGGAGAAGAAGGGAGATTGGCTTGGCTACTCCCCTCCCGATCTGTACTTTCAGTTTCGAGTCAAGAAGCCGAGGCGAGGATTTTTGTTTTGTGTTTGTCTGTGTTTGTACTTGGGGATCCTGAAAGTAAAAGTGGTGAGTGCAGTGCATGTCTGGGTGTAAGAAGGACCGGTCCACACGAATGTGATTCAATGCGGTGTATGTGTGTGCTTGATAGTATGTTAATATCTTAAAAGGGGAAGGTCTGGTTTTGTATTTTCCTCTATGCTCTCTATTTTAAACCTTCCCTTCCTCCCTCTCTTTCCTTTTATTCTTGGTCTAAGTCTTCCCGAGGGACTGTTAAAGGCG
Organism: Nannospalax galili; assembly: GCF_000622305.1. Taxonomy (NCBI): domain Eukaryota; kingdom Metazoa; phylum Chordata; class Mammalia; order Rodentia; family Spalacidae; genus Nannospalax; species Nannospalax galili. The sequence continues at coordinate 5,987,378 of NW_008353027.1, forward strand.
AAAGAGCAATTGAGGTTTTCTGGTCAGGGCCACTCCCTGATGTAAGCCAAAGGCTCTTAGCCCTCTTAGTGGACCCCGACTGCCCGCACGGGTGGAGACAGGATGGTTTTTCTGTATCTCCTTCTCTCCATCTCTCTCTCTCTGGCCACTGAAAAAGCCCCGCGGGCACGGGTCAAGCAAATAAGAGCCACAGGGCGCTCGCCGCTAAAAGACTCCCGTGAAAGGATAAGGGGGTCCCAGGCGTGAATCCCAGATAAATTCACATCCCCCACAGAAGAAAAACTGGGCAATGATAGGTACTCATTCACAAGCACACTCACTGGTCACTATTATTTGGAGTGGCATCTCATCTTTATCTCTCTCTCTCTCTCTCTCTCTCTAACAAGCATCTTCACGTTATTTCTTGCCTTCTTATTTTGATGGCATAATAATATTGCCTACATCAATGATAAATACTCAATAGAAACACTGAAGAAATCTGGAGCGGACCCACAACTTATCAGTGGAGGTCTGAAAGAAGTGGCAAAGTCTCTGTTCCTCTGAGTGGCCCTCTTTTGAAAAGGGATGGCCAAAGGATGGGACTTTTGACCTTGCTACTATCTTGCAGGTTAAGGATTACATTTTCCACCCAGGACCACATGGACACCCAGACCAGGCGGCCTACATAGTCACCTGGGAAGACTTGGCCTGGAACCCCACACCTTGGGCACGGCTATTCCTACCTCCTCAGGGAACCAGAGAAACTGATCAGGGGCCCCATGCTCCTTCTGCTCCCCCAAGTCTCACTTCCTCCCTCTTGCCCCTTCAGTCTTCCCCTGAGAAGAAGAAGAAGCAAAAGCCAGTCCTCCCCGAGGACCAGGCCTCCCTAACCCTCCTTGATCCTCCACCTCCCTATCCACCTGCACAGGCACCTCCACCTCAGGAACCTCATCCCTCTCCTGATTCCACCGAACCCGACCAATCCCCTCCTCCATCTAGCAGACTCCACCTGAGGAGGGAAAGAGGGGGCCCCTCGGATGGAAGCTGGACTGCCCAGGTCTTTCCCCTCTGAACTGTAGGGGATCAGGTTCAGTACTGGCCTTTTTCAGCCTCTGACATATAATTGGAAGACTCATAACCCCTCTATTTCTCAGGATCCTCAGGCTCTAACTGCTTTAATAGAGTCTATCCTCCTTACCCACCAACCCACCTGGGAGGATTGTCAACAACTCCTCCAGGCTCTCCTAACCACAGAGGAGAGACAGCGAGTCATCCTAGAGGCCTAGAAAAATGTCCCTGGGCAGGATGGGAGACCCACTCTGCTCCAAAATGAAATAGACGAAGGATTTCCTCTGACCAGACCCAACTGAAACCACGAGACTGTGGCTGGTAGGGAGCGTCTCCGTCTTTATCACCAGACTCTAATAGCGGGTCTCAAAGGGGCCAGAAGGTGCCCAACCAATTTGGCAAAGGTACGTGCTATAACCCAGGGGGAAAATGAAACCCCTGCTGGGTTCCTAGAATGCCTGATAGAGGGATATCGGATGTACACCCCTTTTGACCCCACGGCCCAGGAGCATCAGGCAGACCTTATTATGACCTTCATAGGACAATCAGCTCCTGACATTCACGGTAAGCTCCAACAGCTGGAGGGCCTTCAGGGGTACTCCTTAGAGGACCTAGTAAGGGAGGCTGAGAGAATCTATAATAGGAGAGAAACATTAGAGGAAAGAGAGGACAGAATCAGAAAAGAACAGGAAGCTAGAGAAGATAAGAGAGAGAATAAGAGAAAGAGTCAAGTCGAATTTTGGCCACAGTAGTCCAGGGAACAGGACAGAGAGTAGGACCAGGTAGGGACCTGGGAGACAAAAGAAGGCCCCGAGTGGATAAAGACCAATGTGCCTATTGCAAGGAAAGAGGACATTGGGCTCGAGAATGCCCGAAGAAGCTGAATAAACTTCAAAAGAAGACAACCCCAGTCCTGACTCTAGGGGACTAGGGGAGTTGGGGCCAGGAGCTCCCCCCTGATCCCAGGGTAACTTTAAAGATGGGGGGGCAATTAACTACCTTCATGGTAGACACAGGAGCTCAACACTCGGTCCTGACAACAACCAAGGGAACTATGAGCTCCAAAACAGCCTGGGTCCAAGGGGCCACTGGAGAAAAAACATACAGATGGACCACAGAAAGAAAAGTAGACCTCAGTACAGGACAGGTTTCCCACTCGTTCTTACTGGTCCCTGACTGTCCATATCCCCTTCTTGGGAGAGATTTACTCTCTAAGCTGGGAGCCCACATCCACTTCACTAGAAAGGGAGCTACTGTAAAAGGAAAAGATGGAGCTCCACTACAGGTATTAACCCTGCGACTGGAAGATGAACATTGGTTATATGAGGGACCGATAGCAGAAACTCCTGGTATATCTGATTGGCTAAGTAAAATCCCCTCGGCATGGGCCAAGACAGGAGGCCCAGGACTGGCATTCAACCAGCCTCCAATAGTGGTCACTCTAAAACGATCTGCAACCCCGATTTCAATCAGACAATACTCTATGAGCAAAGAGGCCCGAGAGGGAATCAGGCCCCACATTCAAAGACCTTTACAAATGGGCATACTTCACCCCTGCCAATCCCCTTGGAACACCCCACTGCAGACCCCGCTGCTCCCCGTGAAAAAGCCAGGAACAAATGACTATCGACCTGTCCAAGACTTAAGAGAAGTCAATCGGAGGATAGAAGACATCCATCCCACTGTTCCTAATCCCTATAATCTCCTGAGTTCTTTACCTCCCAGTCACAGGTGGTATACTGTACTTGAGCTGAAGGATGCGTTCTTCTGCCTAAGGCTGAGCCTGGTTAGCCAGCCCCTCTTCACTTTTGAATGGAAGGACCCTGAAGCTGGAATATTGGGACAACTAACCTGGACGTGGCTTCCCCAAGGATTCAAGAACTCCCCTACCCTGTTTGATGAAGCTCTACATCGTGACCTGCCTGACTTTCAGGTAAGGAACCCACAGATTATGCTCCTCCAGTATGTAGATGACTTCCTCTTAGCAGCCGAGACGGAAGCAAGCTGTTTGCAAGGTACGGAGGCCCTCCTATTGAAACTGGGGGAACTTGGATATCGGGCCTCAGCAAAGAAGGCCCAGATCTGCCTACAACAGGTAAACTATTTGGGCTACCGGCTGGAGGGAGGACAACGATGGCTAATGGAAAGTAGAAAACAGGTGGTAGCCTCTATTCCCCCACCAACTTCAGCCAGGGGACTCAGAGAGCTCTTGGGAAGCACAGGATTCTGTAGACTATGGATACCGGGTTTCGCCGAGAGCAGACTATGGATACCAGGTTTTGCCGAGATAGAGGCTCCTCTATACCCTTTAACAAAGAATGGGACCCCTTTTGCCTGGACAGAACACCAGAGAGCGTTTGACAAAATAAAAAGAGCACTGCTAACGGCTCCAGCGTTAGGATTGCCAGATTTGACAAAACCTTTCATCCTATATGTAGATGAAAATCAAGGGATGGCAAAGGGAGTTCTTACTCAAACTTTGGGACCCTGGAAAAGGCCAGTAGCTTATCTTTCAAAGAAACTAGACAATGTGGCTGCTGGCTGGCCCCCAGGCTTGAGAATCATGGCGGCAATAGCATCTCTGGTAAAAGACTCAGACAAACTCACTATGGGTCAGCCCCTGACTGTTATAACACCACATCCAGTGGAGTCCATCATTAGACAGCCTCCTGAGAGATGGTTGTCAAATGCCAGGGTGACCCATTACCAGGCACTATTATTAAATCCAGAAAAGATCAAGTTTGGTAGCCCTGCCACCTTAAACCCCGCCACGCTGCTTACAGCCCCCTAAAAAGGCATTGAGATTTCCCCATGACTGCCAGCAAATACTTGTGGAGATGCATGGAACTAGGGAAGACCTCACCGACCAGCCCCTAACAGATGCAGATGCCACCTGGTATACAGATGGGAACAGCTTTCTGTGAGACGGTGAGCGTAAAGCAGGGGCAGCGGTGGTTGATGGAGAAAAGATAATCTGGGCTCAAGCCCTGCCGGCCGGAACATCAGCCCAACAGGCTGAATTAGAAGCCCTTACCCAGGCCCTAAAATTAGCAAAGGGCAAAAAGGTCAACATTTACACCGACAGCCACTATGTGTTTGCCACGGCTCATGTACATGGAGAGATTTACCAGAGGCGGGGGCTCCTCACCTCAGCGGGAAAAGACATTAAAAACAAGGAGACAATAGTGGCCCTTTTACAAGCCTTGTACTTGCCTAAAAAGGTCAGCATAATTCATTGCCCTGGACATCAGCGAGACCAGGGGCCGATTGCTCGAGGCAATTGGATGGCAGGTGAAACTGCCCCTCAGGCAGTAGAAGGCACCTGCATTCTCTACACCCATGAGGACCTTAAGGCAGAGATTGAGGCGCAAACAAAGGAGGGAGATGCTCTTTTCACCTACACTGAACAGGACCTGGAACTTGTACGGAAGCTCAATGCTACCTTAGACCCAGAATCTAAAATGTGGGAACATGAGGGAAGGATAGTGCTTCCCCGAAAGGCAGCCCTTGAGCTAATTTCCCAGCTCCACCAGTGGACGCATTTGGGACACAAGAAACTAAAAACACTACTAGAAAGAGAAGAACAACTCTATTATTTCCCAGACCTTAACCAGCTAGTCCAGAAGGTAGTGGGAGATTGCGTCTCATGTTCCCTAGTAAATGCTTCCAGATCAAAAGTCCCATCTGGCATGAGGGAAAGAGGAACATGACCAGGGACTAACTGGGAGGTAGATTTTACTGAGGTACTCCCAGGAAAATATGGTTATAAATATCTCCTAGTGTTTATAGACACTTTCTCAGGGTGGGTTGAAGCTTTCCCCACCGGGAAGGAAACAGCCCAGACTGTGGTGAAGAAACTGATTGAAGCCATCTTCCCTCGATTCGGACTACCTAAGGTAATTGGATCTGATAATGGCCCAGCCTTCATCTCCCAGGTAAGTCAGGGAATGGCCAAAGCACTGGGGATCAATTGGAAATTACACTGTGCTTATAGACCCCAAAGTTCAGGACAGGTAGAAAGGATAAATAGAACCATTAAACAGACCTTAACCAAATTAGCTCTAGAGACTGGCACTAAAGACTGGGTACAACTCCTACCTCTAGCCTTATTTCAGGCTAGAAATACTCCTGCTATACATGGCTTAACCCCCTATGAAATCCTTTTTGGAGGACCACCCCCTGTACTCGATGTAACCTTGTCCCCCTTGCCCTCTTCTTTTGATAACCCCAGCTTAAAAACAAGGCTCCAAGCCCTCCAGATCATCCAGAACCAGGTTTGGAGGCCCTTGGCTGCAGTCTACCAGCCTGATGATCCACAAATGCCTCATTCCTATCAAATTGGAGATCAGGTGTACGTGAGAAGACACAACGTAAAGACCCTTGAACCACGGTGGAAAGGACCCTACACAGTTCTCCTGACTACACCCAGGCAGATATAAAAGAGAACTTGTATCCCTGACCCTAGCAATACTTCTAGGAGCAGGGGTGGCAGCGGGGGTAGGAACTGGAACAGCGGCCCTAATACAAGAACCACAATACTATGCAGATTTACAGATGGCTGTAGATGAAGATATTAGAACAATAAAACAGTCAATTACCCTCTTGGAAAAATCCTTAACCTCCCTCTCAGAAGTAGTATTACAGAATAGGAGGGGGCTGGATTTGCTTTTCCTCAAGGAAGGAGGACTCTGTGCAGCTTTAGGTGAAGAATGTTGTTTTTATGCTGATAACTCTGGAGTTATTAAAGATTCCATGTCTAAGCTCCGCCAGAGATTAGATAAAAGCAAAAAAGAACGTGAATCCACACAAGGATGGTTTGAAGGATGGTTTAATAAAAGCCCCTGGTTAACTACCTTAGTGTCCACCCTAATAGGCCCCCTAGTAATTCTTCTCCTCCTTTTAACCTTTGGACCATGTATACTCAATAGATTGCTACAATTCATTAGAGACCGGTTATCAGTGACTCAGGCTTTGGTTCTTACTCAGCAATACCATGCTCTAAACAGAACAGAAAACCTGTAGATTTTAAGATTAAAATCTTCTCACAAGAAAAGGGGGGAAATGATGGAATCATAAATCAAAGCCCCCCAGATTAAAGTAAAACTAAGTTTCCCAAGCTATATTCTGGGAAACTGTACAAGGAACACAGATCCTGGCCTCTTGTTTACTATTAAAAGAGACATCTCCTATTCCATAGCTATAGGCCCCAACCCCGTCTTACCCATCCAGAATCCCATCCCCAGCTACCCAAATCCCCCGCCAGCCTTAATACCTGAAGCCACTTCACAGCATCTCCCCAACCCTTTTGCTGACACTTTCCCCACAAATATCCTGCTAGAACAGACCTCCAGCCCCCCGAGTCAAAAGGTTTTGCCCACAGGGGACCGACTGTTCAATTTAAAAGGTTTCGCCCATGGGGGACCGACTGTTCAATTTAATCCAAGGGGCATATAAGGCCATTAGACAGACAGATTCCAACCTGACTGAATCCTGTTGGCCATGTTTAGCAGCAGCACCCCCTTCTTATGAAGGCATAGCTACACAAGGAACATTCAATAACACCACCTCAGCCAACCAATGTCATAGAGAGACCCCCTCACCCCCTAACCCTCACAGAAGTCTCAGGATCTGGGCTCTACTTAGGTAACCCACCTCCAACTCACACCCACCTTTGCAACTCCACTATTTCTGTACCCCCAGGGGAAGGGAATTACTATCTCCTACCCCCACAAGGGGCTTGGTGGGCATGTAACTCTGGGTTAACGCCCTGTGTAGCTAGTATGGTCCTTAAAATCTCTCAAGATTACTGTGTCCTGATTAAGCTCCTTCCCTGAGTATTCTATCACCCCACAGATTCTGTAGAACAGTTCTTTGAACAAAACTCCGAGTATTCTATCACCCTGCAGGTTCCATAGAACAGTTTTTTGAACAACAGCAGCTAAGCAGGTATAAAAGAGAACCTGTGTCCCTGACCCTAGCAATACTTTTGGGGGTGGGGGTGGCTGTAGGAGTAGGAACTGGGACAGCAGCCCTAATACAAGGACCACAATATTATGCAGACTTACAGATGGCTGTAGATGAGGACATAAGAGCAATAGAACAGTCAATTACCCACTTAGAAAAATCTCTAACCTCCCTCTCAGAAGTAGTATTACAAAATAGAAGGGGGCTAGACCTGCTTTTCCTCAAAGAAGGAGGACTCTGTGCGGCTCTAGGTGAAGAGTGTTGTTTCTATGCTGACAGCTCAGGGGTTGTTAGAGACTCTATGACTAAGCTCCGTCAAAGGTTAGACAAAAGACAAAGAGACCGTGAATCCAAACAGAGATGGTTTAAAAGATGGTTTAATAAAACCCCCTAGTTAACTACTCTAGTGTCCACCCTAATAGGCCCCCTAGTTATTCTTCTCCTTCTTTTAACCTTCGGGCCATGTATCCTCAACAGATTGCTACAGTTTATTAGGGACCGAATATCGGTGACTCAGGCCTTGGTCCTTACCCAACAATACCATGCTCTAAAAAGAACAGAAGGCCTGTGGATTTTAGGATTAAAATCTTGCCATAAGAAAAGGGGGGAATGATGGAATCAAATCCCCTAGGCCAAAGTGGATTCAAACCAAGTCCCCCAGGTAAAAGAAAAAAATTGTACGAGGAAGTAAAACGGAAAAATAATTCTAAACTGCTGAGAAATAGCTGACCTTTTCATGCTCTTTGCACAAGCTGGCAAGCTGGAAATCACCCGAAAAATTCTCCCCCCACTTCTGCTTTTTGGCTCAGTAGTAGCTTGTGGTTTGTGGTTTTTGCCTTTATAAGCAGTTTGTAAGCTGAGCTCGGGGCTTCTTCTTCCTGAGTGAGGCAGAGGCCCATCTGCAGATGATTAAAATCCTCTTGCTTGTTGCATCTCCTGGTTTGAGGACTGAGTTATTGGGGTGCGGCCTCCCGTGAATGTTGGGTACCCCAGAGTGGGGGTCCAACACTTCTACTTCCAAAGTGCTGGAATTGCAGACATGTACCATCATGTCTTGCTTTATCAATTCAGGCCAGGTGTGGTGGCACACGCCTTTAATCCCAGCCCTTGGGAGGCAGAGGCAGGCGGATCTCTGTGAGGTGGATCTCTGTGAGTTCAAGGCCAACCTGATCTCCATAGCAAATCTAGGCCAGCTGGGGCTACAGGGAGACCCTGTCTCAAAAAGACCCCCCCCCAAAAAAAACAGCATTCTTAACTGCTGAGCCATCTCTCCAGCCCAGAAGTTGACATTGTTGTAAAACTGAGTTTTCCCAAACATATGTACATATGATTGGGGGGTGGGGGGCTTTTTGAGACAGGGTTTCCCAGTAGCCCCAGGTGGCCTGGAACTCACTGTGTAGACCAGGCTGGCCTTGAACTCACAGAGATCTGCCTGCTTCTGCCTCCCGAGTGCTGGGATTAAGGGCGTGCACCGCCACGCCTGGCTACATATGATTTTTAATCTTGATTTTTTCTCTTTTGTACCACTTCCTGCAGACGTCTTTTTATAGCTTCTGAACATGAATGCTTAGTTCATTTATTTTCAGTCTTTATCATTTTCTAATATAGTCTCCACTCCTCAAGTTTCCTTCCATGAGATACTCCTAGACTCTCTTCTGATTTTTTTTTTTTAATAGCCCAGGGAGCTTTGAACTTGACCTATTCAATCCTTTACTCGCTCTACTGCATGGCAGATGTAGAGAATTATTTGGTGAATTTTGGAAATGAATTTGAGTTCTTATAAGAACTAGGGACATATGGTCCAGCTCTTTTTCCTTTCCTCCTGAGAATGAATGACCAACATAGCACAGGAGTCTAACTGTTCCTTGGGGTAAGGCTCACCTAGGCAGGACTCCAGCAACCCCTGTGTGAATGGACTTAGTCCTACCTATAGTCTCTCCCTGAAGCCTGGTTTGGAACTGTCTTTCTATGAAACTGCCTGTGCCTTCAGTAGTCCTATCTTCCTTACTCCACATGTGTCTCCATTCCATGACGATGCCTTCTTCAGGGTTTGTCAGCTGGAGAAGCCACATATTTAGTACTTTTTCAGGCTCTAATGACTGGGAAACCATTGTATACTGGCATTACATGAATAGCAGACAGTAGAGAGACAACGACAGTAAACAGTAAGCAGCCACCGACAACATTCTTCAGACATGTCGTTGTTGTGGTATAAATACATTCTCACACACACTCACAACATCTTCTGCAGAGTTTTTACCTCACATTGCTATGTTGCTGAGCATACATCTTATATTAAATAATACTTGTAATAAACATTTCAAATGTTTAACATTTTCCATATTAATTTTTTCTTGGAATTAAAAAAAAATTATTATTTTTATTTTATATGTATGCATGTGTATTGCCTGCATGTAGGTAAGTGCACCCATGTCATGCAGTTCCCATGGAGGTCAGAAAAGGCTGTCCCCTGAGACTGGAGTTACAGACAGTTGTTAGCTGCCATGTGGGTGCTGAGATTCAAACCCAGCTCTTCTGAAAGAACAACCAGTGTTCTTTAACCCTTGAGCCATCTCTCCAGCCCTTTTTCTTGGAATTTATATTGACAAATATAACTTGGGTTGAGAAGATGACAATTTTTATTTATCTTAATATTAATGCCAGTTGTATACCATTGAAAATGACATATCGCTCATGCAATACATGAGTATCTGATCTGATGGTTAATTTTTTTTAATTTTACATTTATATGTATGTATGCAAATATACATTATATAAAATATAATATATAAAAGTGTATACTATGTGCATGCATGTGTGCCCCAGAATGTGTAGAAGTCAGAGGACAGCTTTCAGGAGTTGGTTCTGTTCTACCTTGTGGGTTTCAGGACTGAAACTCAGGTGATCAGGTTTAGTGGCAAGCACCTTTAACAGCTGGGCCATCTTGCCAGCCGATGATGGTTAGCATTGCCAACTTCACAGGATCTCTTTAGGTGATAAGAAGACAAGCCTCTGGGTATGCTTGTGAAGGATTATCTTGATTTGATTAGACTCTGGGAGTGTCTATAAGGGATTATCTAGATTAGGTTAATTGAGGAGACAAGACCTACACTGAATGGAGATGGCACTATTCCTTGGGCTGTGGTTCTATACTGAATAAAAGGAGAAAGTTAACAGAGGATGAGCTTTTCCTCTCCTTCTGATTCCTGACTGTGGATACAATGCAACCTGCTGCCTCACATCCTATTGCTGGCTTCTCTGCCATGATGGATTGTATCCTGGAACCAAGTCAAAATAAGCCCTTCCTTTGTCAAGCATTTTGTCATAGCAACAAGAAAAGTAACTAATACACCAGAGTTATACCAAAACCTTGCCAAAATTTGATAATTTTTTAAATTTTTAAAAAATCATTTTATGTATATGACTATTTTGCCTGCATGCAAGTGCACCGCATGTGTGCAATGCCAGAAAAGGCCAGAAGAGGGTGTTGGATCCCCTGGAACTGGAGTTATAGACAGTTGTTAGCTGCCATGTGGGTGCTGGGAATTGAACCCAGGTCCTCTGAAAGAACAGCAAGTGTTCTTAACCACTGAGTCATCTTGCTAGCCCATGGATAACTTTTTTAAAAAATTAATATAAATGCTTTTGTTATTAGCTAGCACATTTTAAAATATTTGGGGGGTTTTTTTAGCCTCTCTCTCTCCCTCAGACACCCCTACCTCTCTCCCTCCCTCCCTCCCTCCCTCCCTTGATCCCTCAAGCCCTCTCTGTACTGGGGACTGAACCTAGGGCCTCAAGCCTATTAGGCATCTGTTCTACTACTGAGCCTCCTTTTTTCTTTTTTCTTTTTTGTCTTTTTGAGACAGGGTCTCCCTGTAGCCCCAGCTGTCCTGGAACTTACTATGTAGACCAGGCTGGCCTTGAACTCACAGAGATCCACCTGCCTCTGCCTCCCAAGTGCTGGGATTAAAGGCATGTGCCACCAAGCCCCGCCTCTTTTTTATTTTTCATTTTGAGGCAAGGACTCACTAATTTGCCCAGGCTGGACTTGAACTCTCTATGTTGTCGAGATAGGCTTTGAATATGTGACTCTCCTTTCTCAGCCTTCCAAATATTTGGGGTAACAGGCATGCACCACCAGACCTGGCTCCTTTTTTTATTCTTTTTATTTGTTTATTTTTATTTTATGTGTATGAGTGTTTTGCCTGCATGTATGTGAGTGCACCTGTGTCACACAATGCCCGAGGAGACCAGAAGGTGGCATAGGATCCCTTGGAACTGAAGTTACAGATGGATGTTAGCTGCCATGTGGGTGGTGGAAATGGAACCTAGGTCCTCTGAAAGAGCAACCAGTGATCTTAACTGTTAAGTCATCTCTCTTGGGCCCCTCCTTTTTTCCAGGAGTATCTAGTTACTCATGATTTTTCCTACTTATTTTAATATTGTTTATATTTATGAGTTTTGTTTTTGTTTCTTTGTGGGTTTTTTTGTTTTGTTTTGTTTTTGTCTTTTTAAGACAGGGTCTCCCTGTAGACCTAGCTGGCCTGAAACTCTCTATGTAGACCAGGCTAGCCTTGAACTCACAGATATCTGCCTGCCTCTGCCTCCCAAGTGCTGGGATTAAAGGTGTGTGCCACCTCCCCTGGCTAATTTGTTGAATTTTTTGAGAATTTCATACAATGTATTTTGAACATATTCAGACTTCCTCCCCTATCTCCATACCCCCTTACTAATCCCAGCCTTATTTCACATCTTTTATTATTTTTTAAGGCCTATTGTGTTAGATAGCTTTAGTTGTCAGTTGCCACACCTGGGTAGAGGGAGCCTCTATTGGGGAATTCCCTCCATTGGACTGGTCTGTGGCCATGTCTGTGGGGCATTTTCTTGATTGTTGAGTGATGTGAGAGGGCCAAGCCCACTGTGGGTGGTGCCACCCCGGGGGCAGGTGGGTCTATATTGTATAAGAAAGCAGTCTGGGATGTGAGGGCAATCTGGCTGTGACATCTGTCACCCCATTGATTGCCAGGGTTGATTCGGCTGATCTGGGTGGCTAGGTGGGTATCCCCTTCTTCCCTCAATGCTCCACCTACCATTCATCCCTTCCGAAGCTGCACCCTTGCCCTCGGTCGAAGAGGATGACCTTCCCCGATAGAGGAGGACCGATAGAGGAGGACTGGTCTTTGGTCAACGGTATACAAGTGGCTGTGCTCCCCTGCTAGAACCTCCAAACAAGCTCTCAAGAAAGCAGTCTGAGCCGGGCATGGTGGCCCACACCTTTAATCCCAGCACTTGGGAGGCAGTGACAGGCGGATCTCTGTGAGTTCAAGGCCAGCTTGGTCTACATAGTGAGTTCCAGGACAGCGGGGGATACAGGGAGACCCTGTCTCCTTTCTTGTTAATTGTGGGGAGAGTTGTGGTTCATGACAGAGTGTGTGCATGGAGGTCAGATGAAACGTTTGGGAGTCAGTTCTCTCCTTTTACCTTTATGTGGTTTCCAGGGATGGAACTAGACTCTTGTCAGGCCTGCATGTCAGGAGCTTTTACTGCCTGAGTCATCTTGCTGGTCTTGTTCTTTAAGTATCTAAAAAGCTACGATTCTCTCTTAGATGCATTCATGTAGGTCTTCTTGAACTACTTAGTAATTATCATAAATGCTTGTTAGAGAATTTTTGCGAATGTTAATTTAGTTACTCTCATAATAACCAAGATGATAGACCAGGACAGCGGGGGATACAGGGAGACCCTGTCTCTAAAAACTTTAAAAAATAATAATAATAAAGCAGTCTGAGCATGGGCCAAAAGAGCAAACCAGTAAGCAGCATTCCTCCATGATGGCCTGTGCTTTAGCTCCTGCCTCCAGGTTCCTGCCCGGAGTTCCTACCTTGGACTCCCTCAGTGATGAACTGTGCCCCAGGAGTTGTAAGTGGAATAAACCCATTCCTCCCCAAGTTGGTATTGGTAAGAGTGTTTTGTCACAGCAATTGAAAAGAAACTGGAACCTACCAAGTCCAATTTGTGTTCCTAAATCCCTTCAATGTGGGTTCATCCCCTGGAGCGTGGTCAATCTACCTTAAAGAAAACTGACTCTCCCTCTCTTAAGCATCTGTCAATTGCCAATAGTTTCTGTGCTAGGGTTGGGGCTTCTTGTCCACCTCCCTGCCTCCATGTTGGGATTTTGTCTGGGTTGAGCTTGTGAAGATCTTTTGCATGCTGTCACAATTGCTGTAAATTCATGAGTAACTGCCATGTTGTTTGGAAAACAGCATTTCCTTATATTCATCTACCACCTTTCATAGTCTTTCTGCTCCCTCTTCTTCAATGATCCCTGAGCTGTGGGAGGTAAGGGTCTGATACAGGTGTCCTATTCAGACCTGAGCACTCCAAAGTCTATTCTCTGCCCCAGTTGTTGGTCTCTGTATTAATTGCCATCTGCTACAAGGAGTTGTTTCTCTGGTGAGAGTTAGGGATGCATCAATCTATGAGTATAGCAATAAGTCATTAAGAGTCGATTTAATACTATGTCCATTTAGCAGAATAATAATAGTAGGTTCTACCCTATGACCTCTGACCGAGGCCTGATATCAGTCCTAGCTGGGGTATGAACTCCATCTTGTGAAGGTGACCTTAAACAGAAAGTGGTTCATTACTCATAACATTTATGCCTCCATTGCCCCAGTGGGCATATTCTGCCAGGCTAGTTGTTGTTACAGCTTGCAGGGTTCACATCTGGGTAAAGTTGATGATTGTTTTTCTCTAGTAAGGTTGATGATTAACTTTCTCTTCTGTTAGCATGCATAGCACCTTCCAGAATATGAAAGTAGACAGTAGAAATGAAGCTTTGAGGTCAGAACCAGCTTGATTTTTGCCTTGTTTGTTCTACAACTCACATAATGTAGTTTCTTCAGCAATAGGGTCTTATCAAGTTCTTTCAGGTAAATAAGAGCAGAGGCAATAGACAGTATTGTTTGAGGTCTGTAGGACTTTCTGGGAAACAGCTCCAAAAGAGGGAGTCCATGGCATGCTGGCAAGGATGTGGGGAAAGGAAAATACTCATTGACTGCTGGCAGGAGTTCAAAGTGATATAAGCTACCATGGAAATCAGTGTGAAGATTCCTCAAAAAGCAAGAAATAGATTTACCACATGATCCAGCCATACCTCTCTTGGGCATGTAACGAAAGGGCTCTATGTCCTACATAGACATACCTGTTCATCCTTGTTCACTGCTTTTCTATTCACAATAGCCAGGAAATGGAAACAACCTGGATATCCATCAACTGATGAATGGATAATGAAAACATGATACATTTACACAGCAGAATATTATTTAGATGTCAAGAAAAGCAAATTATAAAATTCACAGGTAAGTGGATAGAACTGGAAACAATCATTCTGAGTGAGAAAACCCAGACCCAGAAAGACAAATGTCAGATGTTCTCTCTCATAAGTAAATGCTAGCTTTGAAACTTTAGATATGTGTATTTCTATTGGAAAATCCATAGAGGTCAGGAAACTGGTGGGGAGCAATGGGGTGAGGGTCTTTATGGGCGCTGCCATAGAATGCAGCAGTATAAAAGAGGAAAGGGGAATAATGGGGTCAGAAGGGATAAATAGGGTGGGGAATGAGAGAGCAGGGCAGAGGAGGGACTATGGGGAGCTATAACTGACATTAAAGGCCTTTTGAAAGTCCTATGGAAACCTGCCACTATAGAAGCTTCTTAAAGCATATACATATAACACATAAAGAGTTTAAATGGAGTTACCCTATGTGCTAGATAGCTTTAGCGTCAACTTGACACACCTGGATCGAAGGAGCCTCAATTGGGGAATTTCCTTCATTGAACTGGTCCATGACCATGTCTATGGTGCATCTTCTTGATTATTGAGTGATGTGGGAAGGCCCAGCCCACTATGGGTGGTGCCACCCCTGGGCAGTTGGGCCTGTGTTGAATAAGAAAGCAGGCTGAGCAGGGGCCAGGGGAGCAAGCCAGTAAGTAGTATTCCTCCATGGCCTGTGCTCCAGCTCCTGCCTCCAGGTTCCTGCCCTGAGTTCCTATCTTGGGCTCCTGGATGAACTGTTACCCAGGATATGTAAGTTAAATAAACTCTTTCCTCCCCAGGTTGGTAGTGGTCAGAGTGTTTTGTCACAGCAATGGAGAGACAAATTAGGATACCCTATAATGGGGGGACAGTGCCCCTACCAGACACCATAGGCTAGAAAATATAAAAAGCCAATTACTTATTTCATGCTAGCAAGAGATACATCCCTGGCCCTTTTGTTGTTGTTGTTGGTTGAGACATAGTCTCTTTATTCAGCCCTGGCTGGCCTGGAGCTTGATAATGTAGATTGGACTGTCCTTGAACTTAAGCGAACCCCTGTTCTGCTTTGTAGTACTGGGATTCCAGGCATGTGCTGCCATGACCAGCTTCTCTCCCCTTCCTTTTCCTTCCCTCCCTCTGCTGAGAACCAGGGCCGTGTGTTTGCCGAGCATACACTGTACTGCTTGGCTATATTGTCAAGTCCTCCCCTTACTGTCTCTGTTTGGTTTTCATAATAAAAGGAAGAAAGTCTCTTTCTGTTCTGGCTTGGAGGCAGCGTGTCCAACATGCATTTTGCTCATACCCTTCCTAAGCCAGTAGACCTGCTCCCTGGGTCCACCAGCCTATGTGTACTCACTGCTTCAGACCAAGAACTCCAATCCCATGCTAGAGTATCTCAAACTAACCCTACATGAGCCTTTTTACTCTTTCTTCTTGTCTCAATATTTTTAGGAAGAAAAACAGCCACTAATCTATTTATCTTTTAATAATAATTTTTAATTTTATATGTATGAGTATATTGTCTGTATGTCATGAAATGGCCTGAGGAGGTCAGAAGAGGGCATCAGATCCCCTGGAACTGGAGTTATGGACAGTTGTTTGCTGTCATGTGGGTGCTGGGAACCAAACCCAGGTCCTCTACAAGAGCAGCCAGTGGTCTTAACTGCTGAGCCATCTCTCCAGCCCCTTTTTAAAAATTTATTTTTAACTTATTTTTATTCTACATATGAGTGTTCTGCCTTCACACATGTATGTGCACTACATGCATGCTTAGTGTCCATGGAGGCCAGAAAAGGTCATCAGATCCTCTGGAACTGGAGTATTGGACAGTTGTTAGCTACCATGTGGGTGCTGAGAACTGAACCTGGGTCCTTTGCAAGAGTAGCCATTCCCTATTCATACTTCTTTAAAAGGCACAAAGCCTTCCTATTTGTTCCTTCATGGGTCAGCAAATAAGACAGTAAAAATAAGTAGTAGAAATGGAAATGGAAATGCTACAGTGACCTCCAAGAATTTCATTCAGATTGGGAACACAACACAGTGAAGCTTTTAGAACTGTGAATACTTTGAGTATGAAAAGACTTGTTAGAATAGACCATGCTATTCATATGGCACACGTTAGTCACCAGGCTCATCATGACGAACTCATTAGGCACTCACTGTGTACCTGTGCTGAGAACTAGACTGATCAATATGAGAAAACCTAAGTCCTGGACGCTTGGTTATGCAGATAGACTAAGTGTTTAAATGAACCAGACAATTGCAAATCTCTGCTTCATTGTTTTTCTTAATAATATTACTTTATTTTGTTTGTTTGTTTGTTTGAGACAGAGACTCATGTAACCCAGGCTGGCCTCAAATTTGATATGTAACCAAAACTGATCTTGAACTTTTGATCCTCATGCCTCTACCTCCTGTGCTGGGATTACAGATGTGTGCCACTAAATCAATTTTTTGTTTTGTTTTGTTTTCTCAAAATGTGGTTTGGGAATTGAATCTAATGTTTTGTGTATACTAGGTGTCCTAGTTTGTTTCTCCATTGCTGTGACAAAACACTCTGACCAATACCAACTTGGGAGGAAAGGGTTTATTTGTCTTACATCTCCTGGGTCACAATTCATCACAGGGAGCCCAAGGTAGGAACTCAGGGCAGGAATCTGGAGGCAGGAGCTAGAGCAC
>NW_008353027.1:6004439-6009384 GCF_000622305.1 Nannospalax galili
CTTATTCAACACAGGCCCACCTACCCAGGGGTGGCACCACCCACAGTGGGCTGGGCCTTCCCATATCACTCAATAATCAAGATGCCCCACAGACATGGCCATAGGCCAGTTGAATGGAGGCAATTCCCCAATTGAGGCTCCCTCAACCCAGATATGTCAAGTTGACACTAAAGCTATCCAGCACAATTGACCCCTTGTCAACTTGACACACAAATACATCACTATTAAACCATAATTTTTCACTTCTTGTCTCAAAGACATGATGTTAACATTAATATCACAACATAAGACCTTAAAAGCCTCATGGTCCTTAAAAAATCCAAACACTTAAAAGTCTCTTAACTGTGGGTTCCTGTAAAATCCAAAATAAATACTATCTTATTTCAAAGGGAAGAATTGGGCACACCTAAGCAAAATCTAAGTCTAGCAAAGAACCTCAAGGCTGGACATCTGGGATTCACTGATCTTCTGGGCTCAAAGGGTTTTAGCAGCTCCACTTCTGACTCTGCTGTCCACAGTACACACAGCTTGTCTCTCAGACCCAGGCTGGCTCCATTTCACACCTGCTGCTGCCCTTAGTAGTCGTCCTATGATCCCAGCATCTCCAAAGCTGGGGTCTCTGCTGAAACTGAGGCTGAACCCTCACCAATGGCCTCTTCTGGCCTCTCAGGATGCAACGCCTCAGATTCTCCCCATGACCCCTTTATTCTGAGATCTTAACTGCAGCTGAGGCCGCACTTTCACCAATGGCCTTTCCTGGCCTCTCAGAGTACCAAGTCTCAGCTGCTCTCTGTGACCCCTTCATGCTTTCCACACCAGAACCATGCAGGAGACTAACACATTACCAAGTCCTGCTTCCAGATTGAGATGAAGCCTCAGGCCCCCTCTAGACCATAGCTTCTGTGTGCTGACCCTGAGGAAATACTTCCCAGAAGATTTCACCACAGTGATGCTGGTCTCTTGTTACTTATAGCTGATTTTTCAGCCCCAGCTAACAAGCATTAATTGTCCCAGTAAAGCAAAAGTTTTACTTCTGTTATAGGACAGAGTTCGTAAAACATCACCAACACCGCTTTAAGAAAAGTAGCAAGGTAAATTTTAATTTTCGACCGGCCGGGCTGTCTATCTCGGGAGTAGAAGCAGCCCTGGTGATTGTCAGGTCAGAGTTTTTATAGGATTACAGAATTATTATTAAAACAGGACATTTGTGAACCAATCAGGTTTGTGCAACATAGCAGAATTTTGACTCTATTAATTAGCAACCAATCATTATATGACAAGTAATACAGTCATATAACTTGGCAATCAACTTTGTGATATTAAAACTAGCCAACTGCTTTAGCCATAACAAGTAAAATAAGACAGTCAAGGTAAAAAACTTCTAGGTGGTCATACAATAACAAGATAACAAGGGTGGTCTTATGCCCTGTGTCAGGGTGACCCAAGACAGCAAGCAGGTTACAGAAGTGAAAACAAGCTGGTTAGTAAAAATGTATAATGTCTGGAATTATCACATTCCGTGATTCATGGCAAGGGCAATTTTCCAAGGCCCAAGGTTGCCCCCCTTTTCCTTTTGGTGTGGAGCAAAGTTTCTGCTGAAATGGCTCTGAACAAAATGGAGTAACTTAGGGAAGTTTGCTGAGCCAGTTCAACTTCATGTTCTGTTCTCTTCTTAATCACAGCTGATTCTTCAGCCCGTCACAAGAACCCGCAGTCTCAATTCAAAATAGCCTATAAACAGCCCTTTAAAACTTCACAAGCCAGGCCTCCATCTCTACAACTCTTTCAGCATAACTACTCCAAGCTCAACAGCAACAAACTGTAAGCCCTCAATGGCCTTTCTAATCCAAAGTTCCAAATGCTTCCACATTCCTCCCCAAAACAACTGGATCAGGTCTGTCACAGTAATACCCCAGTCTCTGGTACCAATTTCTGTTCTAGTTTGTTTCTCCATTGCTATGATAAAACACTCTGACCAATACCAAGTTGAGAGGAAAGGGCTTATTTGTCTTACATCTCCCAGGTCACTGTTCATCAGGGAGCCCAAGGTAGGAACTCAGGGCAGGAACCTGGAGGCAGGAGCTGGAGCACAGGCCATGAGGAATGCTGCTTACTGACTTGCTCTCCTGGCCCCTGCTCAGCCTGCTTTCTTATTCAACACAGGCCCACCTGCTCAGGGGTGGCACCACCCACAGTGGGCTGGGCCCTCCCATGTCATTTAATCAAGAAGATGCCCCACAGACATGGCCATAGGCCAGTCCAATGGAGGCAATTCTCCAATTGAGGCTCCCTCAACCCAGGTGTGTCAAGTTGACACTAAAGCTATCCAGTGCACCACAGGGAAGTACTCTACTAACTGAGCTATACCCCCAGCCCAACTTTGAATTTCTGAGCCTCCTAAATACATCTCCCAAATGCTGGCATTACAGGCATAAGACACCACTCCCCAAACTGGTGTGCCTCTATGTGTGCGTGAGTGTGTGGTCTGTGAATATGTATGTGCCAGTGCTTACAGTGGTAAGAGGTCTAAGATTGATATCTAGTATCACTATTCTCCACTATTTCTCCATCACTATTTACTCGAAGACTGGCTAGACCTGCTGGCCAGCAATTCCCTAGGATTCAATTAGATAGCTCTTGACTACCCCCAAGAAAAAAGTGCCACTACTGCACCAATAGTGATAGTTTTCTGGGCCAGTCATTGCTATTTATTAGGTTTCACAGCTGGGTAGAACCATTGATTGGTTTTCTCCCTTGGCAGCTTGCATAGTATCCTCTGTATCATGAGAGCTAGTCTTCAGGGAGGAGACTCCCTGGTCAGTTCTAGCTCAATTTCTCCAAGTCCTGTGTCTGAGGTGTGGCCTGTCTTCAGCAATAGGGAGGAAATCAAGGGCTATGGCAATAACCTGTGTTATTTTGGAAGTCTCTTGGACTACCCTAACAATTCAAAAGAGGTTTCTCCTGCCTGGCACTGTTTTTTGTTATAGCCTTCAGCTATATACATGTACTCACATATTTATTGTATGTGTATTTTTCAGTAAGATTTTGAACTAATTCATTTCCCTCTGGTTTTTCATATTATCTAAGCATTATTTATCTCTCCTCTCACTTCCACATTTAACCTGCCCTCTTCCCTCCACAGTTAAAGTACCCCCCTTTTCCCCATTTCCTCTTAATAATACCTGTGTCCCACTATCCCCCCTCTCAAGCTCCTACTTCCCCTTTATCCCCATGGTTCATTTCCATTTTCCTGGCTGTATACTCACATTTAGGGATTTGGATCTAATACAAATGAGAGAGAACATATGTCACTTGTTTTTCTGAGTCTGTATATACTTTACTTAGTATAGAAGTTTTTAGTTCCATCCATTTACCTGAAAATTTCATGATTTCATTTTTCTTTACCACTGAGTAGAACTCCATTGTGTAAATGTACCACATTTTCATTATTCATTCATCCATTTCTTAAATATTGTGAAAAGAACAACAACAAACATGGCTGTACAAGTGTCTCTGTAGTAGGATGAGTCTGTTGAGTACATGCCAAGGAGTAGTACAACCAGATCATATGGTATATTTATTTCTAGTTTTTTAAGAATTCTCCATATTGAGCCAAGCATGATGGTGCATGCCCTTAGTCCCAGCACTCAGGAGGCAGAGTCAGGTGGATTTCTGTGGGTTCGAGGCCAGCCTGGTCTACATAGTGAGTTCCAGGTCAGCTAGGGCTACAAGGAGACCATCTCAAAAAAAAAAAAGTTCCCCATACTGATATCCACAGTAGTTGCACTAGTTTCCCAACACTGGATGAGAGTTCTCCTTTCCCTGTTCCCCACATCCATGCCAGTATTTGGTGTCATTTGTTCTCTTTTTAAAAAATATTTTTCATTTATTGTTTTTTATTTTATGTGTATGAGTGTATTGCCTACATGTGTGTAAGTACACCCACATTGTGCAATGCCCTCAGAGGTCAGAAGAGGGTGTTGGATCCCCTGGAACTTAAGTTATGGATGGTTTTGAGCTGTTATGTAGGTGCGGGCAAGTGAACCTGGGTCCTCTACAGTGCTCTTAACCACTGAGCCACCTCTCTAGTCCCTAGCGTCATTTGTTCTCTTAGCCAGTCTGACTGGGGTTAGATGAATTTTTTTTTTTTGGTTAGATGAAATCTTAAAGTGGTTTTAATTTACATTTCCCTAATTACTACACATGTTGAACACTTTTTAAAGGGTTTCTTAGCCATTTTTATTTCTTCTTTTGAGAACTTTCTGTTCGGATCCACAGCCCATCTTTTAAATATTTTTTTTTAATTTTTTTATTTTATGTGTTTGAGTGTATTGCCTGCATGTCTTTAAGTGCACTCGTGTTGTGCAATGCCCTCGGGGGACAGAAGAAGGCGTCCAATGCCCTGGAACTGGAGTTACATTTAGTTGTTAGCCACCATGTGGGTGCTGGGAATCAAACCCAAATCCTCTACAAAAGCAGCCAGTGCTCTTAACTGCTGAACCATCTCTCCAGCCCTGTGGCCCATTTTTAATTGGTTTTAATTGGGTCATTTATTTTCTTGAGTCTTTGTTTTTTCAGTTCTGTTGTTTTTTGAGTTCTCCACCTATGTAAGTGCATCCATGTTGTTGTGCATTGCCCATGGAGGTCAGAAGAGGTATGGGGTCCTCTGGACCTGGAGTTAAAGATGGTTGTTAGTCATCATGTGGATGCTGGAAACTGAACCCAGGTCCTCTGAAAGAACAACCAGTACTCTTAACTGCTGAGCCATCTCTCTACCCTTCTTAAAAAAATTTTTCATATTTATTTATTTTTTATTTATTATTTTTATTTCATTTATTATTTATTTATTTATTTTTGTGGGTAAATGCACCTGTGTTGTGCAATGCCCATGGAGGACAAAAGAGGCTGTCAGATCCCCTGGAATTGGAGTTACAGACAGTTGTTA
>NW_008353027.1:6010054-6013056 GCF_000622305.1 Nannospalax galili
GATCTGTTCCTCAGGGGTCCCATGGGCTTGGGACATATTTATTTTTTATAAATGAGTGTTTTGCCTGTATGTATGTAAGTGCACCTGAGTATGTAGTGCATACTCTGACCCACAGAGGTCAGAAAGATTCCCTGGAACTGGAGCTATAAGTGGTCATTAGCCACCAGGAGAAGACATTGATGTCTGTGATTCACTTTAAAGTCCCCTAGACAAATTAAAAGGGAGACATGAAACAGGTAAAATGTGTGTGGTGTAGCTGGGCGTGGTGGTACACGCCTTTAATCCCAGTACTTGGGAAGCAGAGGCAGGCAGATCTCTGTGAGATCGAGGCCAGCTTGGTCTCCATAGTGAATCTCTGCCAGTTGTGGTTATAGGGAGACCCTGTCTCAAAAAGACCAACAAACAAAACAAAACAAAACAAAATATGCCTGATGTATAATCCCAGCACAGAGGAGGCAGAGACAAGAGATTGTGAGTTCTAGATCAGCCTAGGACAGAGTGAATTTAAGGCCAGCTTGGGTTATTATATAGTGGAAGTCTTTCTCAAGAATGAAGAAAAGAAGTGGAGAATGAGGATGAGGGGAAGGGGAGAGAAAAAGAGGGAAGGAGAGCAGAAGATAAATTATTGTGATGTTTAATGAAGTTAGGTGTGGATCCTTTGAGGATTCTTGTACTCTACTTTTATGTATGATCAGAAGTTTTCACATTAAAAGTTGTAATAGTGAAAAGGATGGCATGCTGTGGACTGTGACACGTTATTAAGCCTTAATATTTTCAGTTGAATACAGTTTGTAGGTGTTTTGTTTTACTTGACATAAGGTCTTATTAAGTATAGTTCAGGCTAGCCTAGAACTCCTGCCTCTCCTGCCTCAGTCTCATAAATGTTCAGATTAAAGACATAGCCCATTATACCTGGCTCACTCTTACTTATCTATGTATAAGTAAATTCAGTTTGTCACTAAAGAGGTGTTGGGGTCCTGGAACTCATACAATATACTAAGCTTTCCCTTTTACTCCCTGAGAATGCCCAAGAAATTTATAGTGGACAAGTTTGTATCTACAGAGCAAAAGCCCAAAAAAGTCATCTGGGAACAAAGAGAGTTGGGGAGGCACAATCAGATAATTTCATCATTAATGTATATTCTGACCTGAATTGTACAGTTTTTATTACATTTTATTTATATTGTGGGAGAGGAGCCATGTGCCACAGCACATGTGGAGGTCAGAAGATAACTTTCAGGAGTTGGTTTTCCCTTTCTACTATTTGGGTCCTGGGGACAGAACTTAAAGTTGTACCTACTGAGCCATTTTACTGGCTCATGAATTGTGCAGTTTTTAAATTATTTATTTAATAACCACATACTTAAAAGAAGAATTTCATTACAACAGCATTGACATATTCAATAACAATTTCCAGAGCTAAGATGCAGCTCTTTCAAAATTGGCTGTAAATTTTTAGGTTTACAGTTGAATTATTACAATTATACAATATTGTACTCAGTATAAACCCTATAAGACATAAAATTAAATGAGGTTTTAACCTTTAAAAAAGAGGCTGGCTTCAAACTACCAGCTTAGGATGACCCATGAACTCCTGCCTGTACCTCTCAAGTACTGGGATTCTAGGTGTGTAGCACTAGAGGTGGGTTACCTCTGCTTTGGCTAATTTCAAAAGTGAGTTCTTCTTTCCAGTTTAAACCAACTATAAACAGTACAAAGCAAAGAGAAGAACGTGCAATCATCAAAGCAGCTAAAAGACTGCACAATTCGGCCGGGCGTAGTGGCACACATCTTTAATATCAGCACTCGGGAGGCAGAGGCAGGCAGATCTTTTTGAGTTCACAGCCAGCCTGGTCTACATAGTGAGTTCCAGGACAGCTTGGGCTACAGGGAGACCCTGTCTCAAAAAAAGAGATGACTAGTAATGATGATGATGATGATGATGATGATGATGATGAAATAAAAGAGCTCCAAGACACAAATTTGCACTTCCCTTTGTACTTCCTTGATTAACCAGAAGAGCTCCCTCTAGGTAAACAGTGGCAGGCTACTCAGGGAGATGTTGGTTTTATGTCACCTATTCTTTCTTCTTTCATTTTAAGGGTTTGGCCCTGTCCATCCGCAGAGGCTCACAGCAATCCTCCTCTCGCTGTTTTGCTCTGAAATATTCCACTATTTAGGCTCAAACTTATGCCTCTCATTTTCTTTATCAAAAATGAGGAACAGAGGCTAGAGAGATGGCTTAGAGGTTAAGCACATTTACTGATCTTGTAGAAGACCAGGGTTTGGTTTCCAGCACCCCTATCAGGTAACTCACACCTGCCTTTAACTCCAGTTCCAGGGGATCTGATGCCCTCTTCTGGCTGCTGTGGGCACTTGCATGTACACAGTGGCTATAAATTCCCACATACACATAAAAATAAATAGAACTTTTTTTTTGAGATAGGGTCTCCCTGAAGGCCCAGCTGGCCTGGAACTTGCTATGTAGACCAGGTTGAACTTGATCACACAGAGATCTACCTGCCTCTGGCTCCTGAGTTCTGGGATTAAAGGTGTGTACCACCACACCTGACCTAAATAAATCTATTTTTTTTTAAAAAAAGCCAGGTGCGGTAGCATACACCTTTAGTTGCAGAACTCAGGAGGCAGAGACAGGCGAATCTCTGTGAGTTCAAGGCCAACCTGGTCTATATAATGAGTTCCAGGCCAGCTGGAGCTACAGGAAGACCCTGTCTCAAAAAAAATAATAAATAAAGAAACAAACAAACAAACAAATAAATAAATGGCTGGAGATATGGCTCGGCAGTTAAGAGCACTGGTTGTTCTTGCAGAAGACCTGAGTTCGAATCCTAGCACCCACATGGCACCTAGCAATGGTCTATAACTCCAGTTCCAGGGAATCTGACCCCCTCTTTTGACATTGCACAAGGGTGCACTTATACACATGCAAGCATAAGAGTCATACACATAAAAATAAAAATAAATAAATAAATAAATAAATA
>NW_008353027.1:6013639-6041496 GCF_000622305.1 Nannospalax galili
CACATACACGCAGGCAATACACTCATACACATAAAATAAAAATAATAAATAAAACATTTTAATAAAGAAAAGGAAGAGTCTAGAATCTGGATGTTTTCTGGAGCAAACAGCAGGTGAGAGCATTCAACAAAAGCATCTGTTTTCTGCCTCCTCTGAAGAATTATTCATTCTTTTCCTTCCTCTACTTTCTTCTCTCACTTCCTTTCATGTACTGACATTTGGCCATGAAGTTCTCCAAACCTGAAATTCTTAAACTTTCATTTTCTTCCACCAGGGGTCGACTTTGTTTCTTTTTTCAGATGCTGATTCGGATCTGATTCTGGGAGAGTTCTTAGACCACGAATGTTTCTTGCTGGAGATGTCAAAGAAGCTGTGGTCAGGCCACAGGGGAGATGCTCTGGAGGGTCTGAGTTGGGTGAGTGGAAAGGAGGGTCACCAAGGCGAACACCGGAGCCCTCTATGCCACCAAAAGATGTCAGTTTTCCGGCACATGTGAGATGTTTGAACTGGATTAAGTCTACCTGGTTGAGCTTCAGGAAATGGTAGGCAGAGGGTGATGTCAGGGCCCTGGAACTGCAAAACACAGGGTGCTTGGGCTGTGGCCAAAGATACTCAAGGAAGGCCGGCGAGTGGCACCCACTTCAGGGCAGGCTGAGGGAGTGGAGGAACTTGGTCCTGCGTGAGTCGCACACAGGCCAGCAGGTAAGTAAGTGTCAGTTGCAGGACCTGCCCGACTTAGCCTTGAGGCTCTAGACTATATCGTGCTATGTGACTAGGATTCCACACTCAAGACCTATGCCTCGGAGAGTTCATAGTGCCGGCGGACGCGTGTACTGGGCACAAGCGGCCACAGACTGCGTTCCCTACGGACTCAGGACCAGGCATTCATCCCCAAGAGCCTTTTCTTCGAGTTCTTCCTGTTTGTTTCTTCCCATTTGTATCCCTCTGGCTGCAAACCAAGAGAGGCACCCAAATATAAAAGTCAAGCCGAATTAAAAGCGTATTATGGTTTGTGCGCTCCCAACGCCCCCCACCCCTTTAAATTGTGTTTCAAAACAACACGGTGACTTTTGGACAAGATTTTTCTGTTTCACCCATACCACAATGGGGACGCAATGAATGCTACTGCTGAATGTTTGGCTGTGTCAAATTCAGTCCCGAAGGCTGGCTTGGGCCAGCACTAGGGCTCCGCTTTGTGTTATGTTCATGGAGAAGATATTAATTAAAAGAAATACATGATTAAAAAGTAATGAGTTGAATAAAAATTATCTCAGCTCATTTTCTGATTATGTTAATTGTTAAAAACCCTTCAATCACGCCGTTGCAGTCAATGGGCTGTAATGTGAAATTAGTGGGCTCTTGATAACTTACAGTCCAGAATAATCTTGGCGGTTTAGTCATCATTCCTAATAACAAGGATGTTACTAAGAACAGAAATTTTACATGATTTCTGAAACATTCAGCCCTTCCCCCATGTCTTTTTTTTTTTTTTTTTTTTTTTTTTTTTTAAAGTCCTAGCTCGCCGGCGATTTCCAACACTTCTTTGGCGGATCCACCGCGGCCTTGGCGAGGATTGGCGTTTTTGTGCGGTATCTGCTCTCGGCGCTCAGCCTTCTTGCATCTGCAAGTTGCTGGCTGCTTGCTCCCAGCCCAGCCGCCCCGAGTCTTTGGAAAACAGTGCGCAGCCTGCCTCCCCACCCCCCGCAACGCCAGAGCGTCCGAGAGCGGGCCGGCTCTGTGCTCTGGGGGCGGGATGCGGAGCGAAGAATCTGCAGCCCCAAGGTGGAGAGGAGGGGAGCTGGGGACCTAGTACAGGATGAGCAGGGCTGGGGAAGGCGCGTTTAGACAGCAGGGTGCGCCCGGCAAGGGCTGCAGAGCGGCAAGCCGAGTCCCATACAGCCTGTGGC
Source organism: Nannospalax galili (assembly GCF_000622305.1). Lineage (NCBI taxonomy): Eukaryota > Metazoa > Chordata > Mammalia > Rodentia > Spalacidae > Nannospalax > Nannospalax galili. Next base: position 6,015,547 of record NW_008353027.1, read on the forward strand.
TTTTGGATGCCTGGGATCTCCAGACCCCATCCGAAGCGCTGATCCGGCAGAGGGCCAAGCCAAAGAGGGAGAAGGTCTCAGAGCTTGGCCTGTGTGCTGAAGGGTGCCTCGTGCACAGTAGTCCTTAAACGACAGCTAATGGAAAGCGCTCAGGGCTGAGTATTGACTGCCTGGTGTTCTCAGCAGCCCCTGGCTCTCATCGGACGCCCTGAAAGATTTCAAACTACCTGGAACCCAACCAGATGGGGGAATGACATTCTGATAAGCCTAAAGAGGGACCATCCCTGTCCTCTCACAGCACAAACACTGTCCATTCGGTGCGCAGAAGGAAGGAAGACAACACTCAGCACCCTTGTTTTGGCATCTGGGAAAACAGACCATACCACTCAAACTGAGCCTTCGAGGCCAATGTGACAGGAAGGATTGGAGGGTCATGGGATTCCAAATCTTGGGCAAGTGTGAGCCCTGAACTGCCTGGGACAGAGGCCAGAGGGATGGGCTTGGGGTGCCAGATGTCTAGGAACCCCCAAACTTACCATTCCAGACACTTTGATGCCTTACCTACCCACCAACTCGAGGTGAAAGAACCTTCTGCAGACTTGAAGGGACTCAAATCCCGTTATTCTCCCAGAAGTAGGCAGGGAAATTGTACACACATACATGCCTGTACACTGTGGTGTGTGCACAGAGGGAGAGAGACAGAGGCAGAGGCAGAGGCAGAGCCTAGAGATATTGTGTGCAGGCAGACCCTGTTCCCGGTGTAGGGGAAACAGTGAGGGGGGGGATTGTGTGTTACAAATTGGAGTATTGCCTCTACCAGCGAATTGCCCGCCTCCTCCCAGCGTGAGACTGTGTCTCAAAGTGCCCTTTTCCAAAGCGTTTACCTTTAAGCCATTTGGATGGGGGGGGGTGCTGATGTATCTTAATTTGTTTTTCTGTTTCTCTGGATACTTCAAAAGGGTAATTTTCTTTATGGGGCTTTAATAAAATATTTTTCACCCTTTCAAGACCAAACTGTGTGGAATCTTGCCTGGGAACTGAGGGAGGGGTGTCAGGGACTGGCTGGGACCAGTCCCAAGGCTAATTCTCCTTGTTCCTCTGTCTATTTGCATCCGCCATTAGGCTAAGGATCATTTTAATAAATAACAATGAACAGGAATGGCATCTAGAGGGCTTGTCGGCAACATTTAAAAGCCAATAGAGTTTATAATTCTACTCTATCATTTCTTATTGATTAGAGTAATCAAGATAAAAAGCTAGCCAGGCTGGGAGAACTTCAGCAGCATATCATTAAAGATAAGAGTCAGTTAATTCTGGAGCTGGGGTAATGTGGCTGAAATGAAGAGTTCATTTGCATGAGATGCTGAGCCCAGTAACAAGGGACAAAAATCACTAATTAGGATTGCAGAGTGTCGCCCTCTCTGCAAGCACCCTTTCCAGACCGCGGACCCAGCGGAGATTCCGTTTATGTAAATCTGGGACAGAACTGAAAGAGCTCACTGGCTTTGTAGATGATCACCCCCGGTTCTCGGTTCTCCGGGTGGGGCTACGGGTGGGGCTACGCAGCCTGGGCAGGGGGATCACTAGAGTCCATCTCCTTCCCTGAGCATCTCACGCCCCCACTCTTGCAACTACTAGGGGCACTTGAGCAGTGCCTGGGCCTAAGTGAGCAAGCCCCACCACTTAATGCTTGTATGCTCTGACCTGTGGGCACCTGACCGGCCTGAAAGTACTTGCGCCCGCGAGAATCCCTGGGTCAAACCTCGTGATTTCCTCTAGACTCTTCTTTCTGATCTACTGTTCTTGGGGGCCCTAGGACGTGTGCTGAATTGTGCACAGCCAGAGCACAGTCAGAGTGTGCAGGTGCAGCCCGTGCCTACGTGTACAGGAATGTGTGTGTGTACACACGCAGCTCTTGTGTAAATGTGTGTTCAGAAGTTGTTTTATGCGTGACCGTGTTTTTTTTTTCTGCATATGTGCACACACAAGTGCATGAATGGTGCTGTACATGGGATCTGGAGTTAGTAACGAATACACATGTATAGGGGAGAGGTTCCCCAAAGAAGAAGCACAACAGGCTTCATGGGTGGGTCTGGGTGAGCAAGGGTGATGTGGGACCTGGGCGCTGCCTCCAGACGCCGGGTGGGGACGCCTGTCAGGGAGCCAGAAGGCAAGAGGCTCTAGTGCCCATCGGGGTCACCCAAAGCAGGAAAGTGCCCTCTGCCCAGGAAGCCCCAGGGAAAGGCAGCCTCACCCCTTGGCGACAGCGGGATCCCTGAACCCACCCAGGAAATGACAGTGGCCACACAGGCACCCCAAGAACCGAAAGGCGGGGGAACCAGCTTTGGACTGCACTTTCGCACCGCGGCTTCCTTTCTTGACTCCAGGCCCCTTGGCCTTCAGCTCCTCCGCGGTCCTCCCGGGTCAGGTCGGCCATGGACCCGGTGTGCTCAGGCTCTGGCGCCGCGCCTGCCCCCAGTTCCTTCGCCCGGCCAGGGAGCTCCTTCCCGAGACTCCGGGTCATGCTGGGGAGGAGACCCGCTTGACCTCGGCTTCTGGAGCACCGACTTCGCCCCGCGGCGGTGGCAACAGAGGTCAGAGGGCCGTAGAAAATGGGGATGTCGACACCCTCACGGGTCTGGCAGCGTCGGCCCCCGCTGCCCAAGTTCGTCTCGGCTGCCCGGCTGCAGTTCCCGGTGCCTGACCCCGGGCTGCAAACACCAGGAGGGGACCCGCGCAAGCGAAGGGACGGAGCTGCCCAGGGCCGCAGAGGGAGGGTCGAGAGGGGTACGTTTCCTCGGCTTCCATACCCCCCATCCCCACTCCCCAGAGATCTTTTTTTGTCTGTGTGCACAGCTGGGGGCTCCCTCCCCAACCACCCCTGGGCCTCGCCATCCAGAATAAAGTCAGTCTGTATTTAATGGTTATGGCGGATGTGAGGGGGATTTGGCAGAGGCCTTTCGCTCTCAAACATCGCTGCTTACGTCGTGTGAGTCTATCAACCCACCACGACCCCATATTCTTGTGAGGGTGTCTGACTCGAATGACAAGCGAACTGATTTTTTCAGTACATAGCTGGGAAATGTAGTGAGTGATAATAGAGATTTCTCTTTCATTTTTTACGCTTGACTTGGTTATTGTTGCTTTTCTTTTCCCGTGATTCCTTCTGAGGATTAGCTCTGACTTCCCCACTATTGGCGGTCAAAGTGGCCCCGACTCGGGATGACAATTGACGGGGATCAAGGGATTGCCCATTCTGTGCCTGTAAGAACGGATTCGTGCCAGAGAAACTCATCGAGTGGAGGCGGAGAATAAAGACCGTTCGGGGGTAAATGTATTCATTGAGAAGGGTTCTCCCAAATTGCTTCTAAGTTTTTTTAATGAAAAGTAACGATTGCAGCAATCAGCGGCTTTTTGGCGGATTACAAATCTAGAGGGAGCTGCCGCGCTGCATTGAAAAGTGCCCCCGCCTTCGCACGGGGCAGGCGGTTCACAGGAGCTGCTGGAGGGGCGGGGGTCCGACGGTCGCAAGACAAAGGCTGGGAGGGGACGGGAGCGGGGGTGGGGGGTCCTGGGGCGTGCCCCATAGAAGAGGGCGTCCAATGGGTCCCCCCGAAGGTCTGTCACGGAGCCCCCATCGACTTAGACCAAGAACAGGGTGCAGGAGAGGGTAGCCAGGGAGGTCCACCCCAGCACCACCACTCCCCGGGTGAATGCAGGCTTCAGGAAGCAGGAAGGTGCTTGCCCATCTGGTAGTGGGAGAAGCCAGGAGCCACCTAGTCCTCCCTCCCCTGGCCACCTCACCCCTGGCCTTGCACTCTAGTTTCTTTTAAGGCATGCCTAATTTTGCTGGGTATGCCAGTCAGAGGAAGCGAAAGCTGAACCCTCTCCCTTGGATACCTCCAAGGCATCCTCTGACAGGATCAGACGGAGCCAAAAGCTTCCGGTGCCCTTTGCCACCGCGGAACCCCGCAAGCATAGCGTAGCTCTCAGAGTGTGTGTGTGCCCCTCTCCTAGGCCTGAACCCTGAGCCTCAGCCTAGGCCCCAGGCCTGGGGAAGGAGGAGAGAGCAAACACAGGGGCAAAGTGGTGCCCCACAGAGGCTGAAATCTGCCTTTTCATACATTTATTATTATTTTTTTAATCGTGTATCTTAGCAGAACGGTGGGAAGTGTTTCTTTTTGAAGACTTTGAAGTAAAGAAGAGAAGCAGAAAGCTGGAGGCAGGGAAGAGGCCCCTCTTCCCTGGGCCCTTCTCAAGTGCAAGAATAAACCCAGCAAGGCCAGTGCCCAGCACTGGAGGTTTAACTTTTTTTCTTTGCAGCTTGTCAACGCTACCATAGCTTTGATGGGACGCTCCTCAAGGTGACACATTTCTGAACTTCACCCTCTTTTCAAACTAACTCCCTACCTCCTTGTTAGTGGCCAGCTCTGAACTTCTGCAGAGTGTTTTTGTGTGAGTCAGGGCTCATTCACGGTGCCTTTGTGGGCCTCTTCTCCTTTCAGGCCTCAGCGTGTTACACCAATTAAAGGGCGACGTGCTGTAAATGTAATGGGCCGCACTGCGATTGTTCCTGACAAGCAACAAAACACATAGATCCACCCCTTAGATTAGGCCGTTGAAGGGGAGGTTGAGGCCGGTCAGTTTACTGAATAGTTTGTGAACTGTAATTCTGAGGGCTTCTGTGAAAAAAAGGAATTTCTTCCCACCTCCCTAGCCCTGCTTCTCCTCACTAGAAGCCCTAAAAAAGAAAAAGAACAAGGAATAAAAGTGACATCCATGGGCAAAATGGGGTCACTAAGGAAAAAACCCGCAGAGGGTTTGTGGTGTCACTTGAACATCTCTTCACCTCCCCAACCCTGAAAGTATCTCACCTGGCCCTCAATGTTGCTGACCACTCTCACAGTTACCTGAAGTCAGGGTAAGAGTGAAGTCAGCTTGTCTTGGAATATCCTATTTGATCTGGCCCTGGTGGGCTACAGATACCTCCTGAGCTACAGATCCATGTATCTCTCCCCTTAAGCCCCTGGCCTCTTCTGGAGTCTCCAGCCCTCCCCAAGCCCCACCCAGGTGCTGCAGAGCCCCTGCACCACCCTCAGCCCACCCCAGCCTCTTCCTGGGCACTCTACCCTCTCTGCTTTGCATCCATCTTGCTTTCTGCAACTGTCTAATCATTTGAACTTTAGGGAGCATGTTTCATCTGGAAAGGAGAAAAATAGAGGCGCTTCTTTCCTCAGATTCTGAAGCCCAGAGAAATGATTAGACCCAGGTTCCTCCACTTGATCTTAGCCAAAAGGTCAAGAAGTGATAGACCCAGGTTCCTAAGGAACTAGGCCATGTGATCCCACAACTTGCCTCTACATTTTTTTATTACATTTATCAATTTGTGTCTGTGTGTGTCTGTTTGTCTATGCGTGTGTGCACACGTGTGCATGTGTACACATGCCATAGCATGCGTGTGGAGATCAGGGGATAACTTTTAGGAATCTGTTCTCTCCCTACTGTGTGGGTCCCAGAGATCGAACTGAGGTTGTCAACCTTAGCAACAAACACCTTTATCCACGAAGCTATCTCACCAGCCCCTGGGACAGCCTTTCATTTCCTATGAAATTTCAGTTCCTGGGCTTAATTTAGATACTCCTCCCCCAGATCCTGAACAACCTACTCTACCACCCTCTGCCTACCACCATCTGGGTTTTTATTGAAAGTCCTTTATGAACAAGGGACATTTTGTGAGTTTTTTAAATTCCTATTTATTTGTTTGTGTGTTGTACATGTAGTGTATACATAGGTGTACACATGCTGTGGCATGGGTGTGGAGATCAGGGAACAACATTCAGGAATCTATTCTCTTCCACCATGTGGGGTCTAGGAATTAGAACTACGGTCATCAGGCATGGTGGTAGGAGTTTTTACCCACTGAGCCATCTCACCTCTCTAACTCATTTTGTCTTTTCTATGAGAAACTTCCCCAGCTACTTCTCATAACCCCTCAAATGTCTTCATGTCAAAGTCTACCTTCCTCCTACTCATTCTTCAAGAGCTTGCTCAAAAGATGCTTCCCTGAAGCCATCCCAGGGTACAGAGACCCAAGGAAAGGATGGAGTGTCAGCAAGTGGAGGAGCTGAACAAGGACTAGTGAGGCTGGAGACAGGGCAAAGCTCAGACCCCTGACAGCCCCATGGGCCAGGCAAGGATTTGGATTGTGTCTGGCGGCAATGGGGATGCCTAGTCCCTTGCTGTTCCGTAGAGCACTCACATGTCCTTTTCATCTTCGTGCCTCTCCTATCCCCAGTACCTGGCACATAAAACCCAAGAATTGCTGGCTAAAGCAGTGCATCCACAACTCATTCGAACACATCCCACCCAGCCCTTCTTTGTTCCTTCACTGTAGAGAGCCAGATTGTAGGTGCCAGGGTGGCAGGAACCAAGTCACTGTCTGAATTCTCAATTACACCTGATGATGCCAGTTTTGTGCTAGGGACTTGTGTCACTTGTCCCTTGGTGAGAGGTGTGCTTGTGCTTAACTTAAAATCAGGAGGCAGGACACTTCTTGACCTTGCCAATACTTCTCCCTTGGGGGAACATAGGACTGAACTGCTCTGAAGACTTGGTTTCTTTATCAGTAAAATGGAGATCATGCTATTTCATGGCAGCAACTGATTGTTGAGAATGATTTGAGTTTGGTGGACTGCAGATAGCCAAGGCCAGACCGGGAATGAAGGCAGACTTTTAAATGATAAAGACCAATTAGGAGCAAGAAGAACCCTTGAAGAACACTCCTCTTCTCCCAGAGGCTTCTTTTCTGCAGTGAGTCCGGAGCCAGCCACTCCCACCCCGGGGAGCGTCCTCCACCCTTGACTGCCTGTGCCCAGATCTAAAAAGCCTGCTTCCAAGAAGCCCATTCTCTTGTTGCCCATAGAGGTTGTGCTTGGAGGCAGGATACTAGGTCTGAGAAGTCACTGTGAAAATCACACAGACTTTGATTGCTGCTGCAGCAAAGCAGGCTAAGCAACCACTCATGGTAAGAGCGGTCAGGCTGACAGACCCTGGCCCCCACTGAGCTGTACAGCCCAGGGACTGTGGGACTCTTGTGCTGGAGGCCATCAGGGCATAGAAAGTACAGAGACAGCCTGTGGGGAGGCTAAGCCATATGCCTCTGTGTGTGTGTATGTGTGTGTGTGTGTGTGTGTGTGTGTGTGTGTGTGTGTTACATACCATGTTTGCCTCTGACAGACAAGACAACCTCCTGAAAGGAAAGGGAGTCTTTTTTAAGATTCTGCATTCAGAGCTGTCAAGATTGCTCAGTGGCTAAAGATGCTTGCTGCCAAGGCAGATGAACTGAGTTCAGTCCCCAAAACCTACATAGTAGAAAGAGGGAACTGACTCCTGCAAGTTGTCTTCTGATGTTCATGTGTGCATTGTGGCCCATGTAAACCACCATCTCACCAAAATAAATAAATGTAATTTTAAAAAAGAGTCTGTATTTTGGGGCTGGAGAGATGGCTCAATGATTAAGAGCACTGGCTGCCCTTGAAGAGGAACACCAATATGGTGGCTAACAACAGTCCGTAACTCCAGTTCCAGGGGATCAAATACCTTCTTCTGACCCCTGCAGGCATCACACAACATGGGTGCACGTATATACACACAGGCAATACACTCATATACATAAAATAAAAATAATAAATGAAAATTGTTTTAAAAGATTCTGCATTAAAGGCCGGGCGTGGTGGCGCACACCTTTAATCCCAGCACTTGGGAGGCAGAGGCAGGTGGATCTCTGTGAATTCGAGGCCAGCCTGGTCTACAAAGTGAGTTCCAGGACAGCTGGGGCTACAGGGAGACCCTGTCTCAAAAAGACCAAAAAAAAAAAAAAAGATTCTGCATTCAAATGAAATTTTTCTTACAAACTACCTTTACACCTTCAGTTAAAGAGCAAAAAGAATACAGCAGAGTGCTTGCCTAGAATGCATGAGGTCCTAGCTTCCATCCATAGCAATGAAAAAAAAGAATGAGGGCCTTGGGAGATGGCTCAGTGCAAGCATGAGGACCTGAGTTTGAGCTCCCGGCTCCCATATAAAAAGCCAGGCATGGAGTTTCGTGCTCCTATAACTTCAGCACTGTGGGGGATGGAAGCAGAAGGATCACTTGCTTCAGTAAGAGACCCTGTCTCAAGGGAATTAAGTAGACAGTGACAGAGCAGGACACCTGGATGTCTTTCTCCAGCCTCCACCACACACATACATGTGCATATAACATACATTCATACATACTAGCACACAAAGACAGATGTGGTGATATGTATATGTCATGCTAGAGAGTTTGAGGTGAGCTAAGTAACTAGTTCCAGCTAACCTGGGCTACAGGGTAAAACTATCTCAAAACAAAAACCAAAAAGTCAGAAAAGGCAAGAGAGACCTAGGTTGCCTGCATGTCTATGTAACCTCAGGAGCAGTTCTAGAAGCTAATAGGAGTCAAACCCTGAAGCCAGCAGGGAGCCAACCTGCCAGGGAGCACTCTGATCACTGGAGATTGCTTGGTAAGCACTGTCCTCCCTGTGGAAAGAGTTTTCATATCTCTAGGATAAGCGGAGAATGCCAGAGGCCTGTGGTGGGGCATGGAGGCTAACCAACGTGAAAACCAAGGCGTCCTTAAAGACCTTCCTGTCCAGCATGACAAGTGCACAGCTCAGACCCTCCTGAGTCCCAAACACCAACAGCTTCTATTTCTCCTCCTTATGAGCCCCTCAGAGTGCTCCACTCTGCATTAGCTAGTGCTACCCTAAGCAGTCTGTCAGGGAGTCTAGGCCTTTCCTCAGATTCTCTTGCCACCTTCCCCTCAGTATTATTGAGATAATTTGGGTCGTTGTCCTTCATCTCCCCAGAATGGCTCCAAGGGAGTGGAGCAGTGGAAGACTTGATGCTAGAGACTGGGGTCTGCGGGACTCTCTCAGGGTTGGGGAAAACCTGTGGCTGTGGAAGGCCTTGGAAACCTGTAGGGGTCCCTGAAGAAAAAGGGTCCAGCATGGTCTCTAGGCTATGCCCTGTAAGAGCTATGTGTTGCCACCAGATTAAAGATGGGGAGAACAACAACCTACACAGTAAACTCAGTTACATTTGAGAAATAATAGGCTAAATCAACATTTATTCCTTGGGCCTGTTCTAGGAAATATTTGCGCAAAGTTGGTCAAAAAAATATCATCATATAAACCCTAATTTTGCTGTTATGTTCAAATCCTGGTTTCTTTGCAGTTTCTGATTGGAAAATGTTTTTCTCACCTGTCTTTGCTACTTACATGTGACCACTTAATTTAATTTGGGGGTTTGATAATCCAATCTGATTGCCATGGAAACTTTCCTAGGGTGCAGCAAAGTCAAGGGAAGGTGGGACATTCATAATTAGATTTTGACCAAATAAGTCAAAAGGTTCATAGCCAGAAGCTATGGTTAGAGGACATCAGTCTGCTTTAGATCTCTTCCTGTGTGTCTCTGTGATGTAGAAAGGATAGAGCCCTTAGATGCCATGTGCAAGGCTGGGGTTGGGATCCAGCAGCCTAATGATCCAACATGATCCTTCAACTTCCTTTCTCTGCCAGGTCCCCCCATGAGCCCCTAAGGTTGGTGCCCAGTCAGTAACACCTCTGCCCAATCTACCCAAAAGCCAGTTGGTGAGAGTAAAGACCTAAAACCTCACATTTTTTAACTGGTTTTTGGTTTTGTTCTTAATTTTGTTTGAGACAGGTCCTTCAATATCCTAAGCAAGACTCAATCTTGCTATGGCCCTGAACTTCTGATCTTCCTGCATCTACTTCCCAAGTGCTGGGATGACATGCACACACTACCACACAGCTTTATGTGGCGCTAAGGATAGAATCCAGGGCTTTGCACATGCTAGGCAGTACTCTACCTGCTGAACTACATCCCCAAGTCCCTAAATGAATCCTTCCTCTGTTTATTTGCTTGTTTTTTGTTGTTTGTTTGGTTTTTGTTGTTGTTTTGTTTTTGTCTTTTTGAGACAGGGTCTCCCTGTAGCCCCAGCTGTCCTGGAACTCACTATGTAGACCAGGCTGGCCTTGAACTCATAGAGGTCCGAGTGCCTCTGCCTCCCAAGTGCTGGGATTAAAGATGTGTGCCACCATGCTCAGCTTGTGCTTTAATTGATTTATTTTTATTTTCAACTGGAAAGATGGCTCAGAGGTTAAGAGCACTGACCGCATAGGGTACAGGAGCATGCGGCCTCAGAGCAGGAGGGCCAGGTTCAAGGGCATCTGAGTGGGTCAGTGAGTGGTGTCTATTTCCTATGGTTCTTGGGTCTGGAGGCCAGAATGTACAAAAATCAAAGCAACGGTTCATCCTGCTTCTGGTGAAGGCTCTCCTCCTGGGTGTGAGTGGCAGCCTCTTCAGTCTTCATAAGCAGAGAGAGAGAAAGAGAGAGAGAGGCATAGACAGAGAGAGAGATAGAGAGAGACAGGTTTCACTGGCCTCACTTGAGAAAATATTTACCTTTATTATTTTATCATTTTATTTTTAATCTATCTATCATCTATCTATCTATCTATCTATCTATCTATCTATCTATCTATCAATCATCTATCTACCTATTCTCTGTTTTTAGAGACAAGGTCTCCCTGTAGTCCCAGCTGGCCTGGAACTCGCTGTGTAGATCATACTGGCCTTGATCTTACAGAGATCTCCCTGCTTCTACTTCCAGAGTGCCACCACGACCAGCACTTATTACTTTTTTTTTTTTTTTGAGGCAGAGTATCACTAAATAGCCTAGGTTGGCTAGGACTCATTATGTAGCCCAGGCTGGTCTTGAACGCCTCAGCCTTCAGAATGCTGGAATTATAGGAGTCTAAATGTAGTTGGTAGCTCAGACTTCATATTAATTTGACAATACATAAACAGTATGTAACATTCTCCCTCTGACACCCATAAACCTATGTCCTCTTGCATACCAGCTTCAAAAGTCTGACTCATTCCAGCTCCAACTCTAAATGTTAAGATTCTGAGGTTCATCTAACTATCACCTACATCCATATGAGATCCATATGAGCAAGACTTAAGACTCAGCAGTGAACCTGCAATGCCAGAAACATGGTGTGTACTCTTGTGCAATAACAGAGCAGGTCCAGAACAGGCATTCTTGGTCCACACAGAGAAACAGGAATGAAGGAAAGGGTGCAAAGCAAGTTCTGCCAGCTTTTAAGGGTGGAGAATAGTCCTGCAGTTCAGAGGCGCTGCTCCTCTCTGGGAAGCAGGCTGTGTGTCTCTATAAGGGCCCTGCCTTAGGAAGCTAAGACGCCCCCTGGGCTTGTGGTGGGAGTAACAGCACCACCTCTGAGATGGCTTTCTGGGAGTCTTCTGAAGAACAAAGCCAGTTCCCAGCCTGCCGTCATCCTGCCCAGTTTCCTCCTCCCTGGCAAGGTTTCTGCTGGCATAATCCTATCTCTGGTCCTGATTTTGAGGAGACAGCAAGTCAGATTCACAGTTTATATCCATCCTAAATGGCTGCCTGGCTTCACCTCTGCATTCCCTTCAGAGCAGCTTCCTCGATTACCCATAAGGAGAGAGAATTTTTCCAAATCTTCTAATTCTGGTTTCTTTTTGTTTAATAATTCCTTCTTCAGTTATCTCTCCTGTCACATTTATTACTAGCAGTAAGGAGGCCCTGGTTATTTTCAATAGTTTTCTTAGAAATCTCAGAAGGTAGGTATGGCGGCATATGCCTTTAATTCCAGGACTTGGGAGGCTGAGGCAGGCAGATCTCTGAGATTGAAGCCAATTTGCCAGCCTGGTCTATATAGTGAGTTCTAAGCCAGCTGGGGCTACAGGGAGACCTGTCTCAAAAACAACAACATCAACAACAACAACAAAAAGCCCCAGCCCTATATAACCAGAGGCGGTTGTACATGCCTATAATCCCTGGACCCAGGAAACAGAGGCAGAAGGATCAGTTCAAAGTCATTCTCTGTTACATAACAAGTTTGAGGCCAGCTTGGGGTACATGACACCCCAAGGAAAGAAAGAAATCTCTTCTGCTGAATATCCTGCTCCATTGCTTGCAAGTTCTGCCTTCCACAAAACAGTAGAACACCATTCAACAATGTTCTTTTAAACTTTGTAAGAAGGACCAGTTTCCCTTAATTTTGCAATATCCTATTTCTGAATCCTCACCATCATGGCCTTTCCTGTCCTCATTTCTACCAGTGCACTGTTCTTTAAAAATTCATGAGGCTTTCTCTCCAATGCTCCTGAATCCTTACCAGAAATGGTCGGATGTCCATATGTCTATCCATATGTCTAATGAAGCAATCTAGACATTTTTTTTCTGATTTAGAATAAATAAATATTTGGTTTATTCCTGAATAGTGATGTTTTCCCATGCCAAGCAGTAAAATAACCTTTGTGGTATTTGGAGAAAAGAGTGTAAGGGGTTCAGGAGTCAGTTTTAACAGTCGGGTAGATGTTTTGCTCATCCAGTAGGACTGCTGGGGCAGGTGCAATCTGGATCAGCATGATGTTCCTATCACCCAGTTAAAATTTCATCCAAGCTTCAGATGTGTCCTAGTTGTGTTAAAAGAATGTGTTAAAAGAATGACCCAAAGCAGTTAGGGAAAGAAAGTATTAATTTCATCTTATGCTTCCGGGTCACAATTCATTATCCAAGGACATCAAGGCAGGAAATCAAGGCAGGAGCTTGAAGCAGAAACCATAGAGGGCTGCTGCTTGCTGACTTGCTTCCTCCAGCTCATGCTTGCCCAGCATTTTTTTTTTTTGTCTTTTTTGAAGCAGGGACTCCCTGTAGCCCCAGCTGTCCTGGAACTCACTATGTAGACCAGGCTGGCCTTGAACTCACAGAGATCCACCTGCCTCTGCCTTCCGAGTACTGGGACTACAGGCATGTGCCACCACGCCCGGCGCTTGCCCAGCTTTTTTAAATAGCCTAGGCCCATCTGCCTACAGTTATACTGCCCACAGTAGGCTGGCCCTTCCCACACCAAGAGCAAGCAACCAAGAAAGTGCCTCATAGACATGGCCACAGGCCAATCTGATCTAGGAAATTCCTCAGTTGAAGTTCCCCCTTCCCAGGTGACTGTGGTTTGTGTCAAGTTGACAATAAAAGCTATTACAAGAGGTTAGCTCAGTTGCTCACCAATTGTGTGTTTTGGAATGATCCTCAGCTGAGTTCAGGAATTTTGCCCAGTATGCTGCCTGACGAATTCATGCAAAAATCTCTGTCAGATATTCCAAGATAAACTCCATCTTCCTAAACAAAACAGCAAGGTCAAGATGCCTTGTGAAACGTAATCCTTACCCTTGTGTGTATAAACTTTAAGCATATAAAACTATTTTAACATTGTCGGCTGAGCTGAGGAAGTGGTGAGGGCAAGTCCCCTGCTCATTAAGACTAACACTAACTGCTGGTTTTTTAATGCTTATGGTCTATTTTCAATGTTTAATTTTCCAGCAATCCCTTACAGTAGGTGTATTCTTTATCTCAATTATATATGAAGAAAATAAGATGCAGAAAGGTGGTAAAAGTATTGTGCTTCTAATAAATGCAGAACTGTACTTCTGACACCAATGTTAGTTTGAACTTTTTTTTTTAAACTGGGAAAATGAACAGCAGACCCCAATCTTATCCAAAGGAATATTGACACAACTTATTGCTGCTAGAAGAGGAATAGCTGACCCTCCTAAAATAAAGACCTCTAGGTAGGCTGACTAGATTCACCAAAAGGGCAAGTAGTGGGGAATGCCTGTGGTGCCAACAACACAGCAGACAGTAACAGGGATATCAGAGTATAAGGGCTCAAGTGGAGGTGGAGGGAGGGAGGCTACGGGAGGGTGCCATTGGGGAAGTGGGTATGTAGTTGAATAAGATGGTTTGGGATGTTCTGTGTGATATACACCCTCAAAAAAAATCAACAAATTTTTTTAAATTGTATTATATTTGAGGAGGAAGCATGGAAATTTACATCATGCTAATTAGTAGAGGTGATAAACATTGCCACTGACATATACCCGATGACTTTATAGACATACACAGGTGCCAAGGATCCAAGTGCAAACGATTATGACTAGTAATAATCAGATGCATACAGATTAGAGATGCATGCACCAACATCTCAGAGTTAGAAGCAGAAACAATGAGTCTTTCTTCAAGGAACAATATATTCTAAAATGAAATGGAGATCTTTTTTAAAGGTTAAAAACTCATTCAGTTTTATGTCTTACAGGGCTTATACTGAGTTCAATATTGTATAACTGTATTAATTCAACTGTGAACCTAGAAACTTGCAGCCACTTGTGAAAGAGATGTACTCTTGCTCTGGAGTGTGTTACTGAATATGTTAAAGCTGTAGTGAAATCCTTCTTCTAATCATGTAGTTATTAAAAATTTTTTTTAAAGTTCAATCTAGACAGTTTTTAAAAAAACTTTTTCTGCTCATAACTTTTTAAAAAAATATTTTACTGATTATTATTTTTATTTTATGTGTATGAGTGTATTGCTTGCATATATGTTAGTGTACCCATGTTGTACAGTGCCTGTGGAAGTCAGAAGAGGGCATTGAATTCCTTAGAACTGAAGTTACAGACACTTGTTAGCTGCCATGTCAGCTGGGAATTTAACCTGGGTCCTCCGGAAGAGCAGCCGGTGCTCTTACGACCGAGTCATCCCTCCAGCCCTCACAATTCTTTTTCATCAGAGAAATTTTTACATGATCCTGTGTATACAAGTATATAAAATAGGCACACAAATCAAACATTTGCTGATAATATATCATAATTTATTATTTTTATTATTTTGCTGATAATAAATCATAATTTATTGTTTTTTAATTGTTACATTTGTATATTTGTGTCCATGTATGATAGGGATGGAGTGCTTGCCATGTTGAATTGGAGGAAGTCAGAGGACAACTTGAGGCAATCAGTTTTCTTCTTCTACCATGTAGGTTCTGGGGATCAAACTCAGGTCATCAGGCTTGAGAACAAGTGGCTTTATAAGCTGAGCCATCTTGCTAGCACCCAAGAATTGTTTTAAAACAATTATTTGGTGCACATGTAATTCTACTATTTATTAAAACAAACTTACATACCAATGAAATAGAAGTGTTTATTTTTAATATGAATAATTAAATCTTGGGGTGGAGAGATGGCCCAATGACTAAGCACACTTGCTGCTTTTCCAGAGGACAGGAGTTTGGTTCCCACACACATTTTGCCTGTAACTACAGCTCCAGGGGATCTGACCCTCTCTTCTGACCTCCATGGCACCTGCACTCATGGGGCATTCCCTCACAGACACAGATATAAATAAAAATAAGATCTTAAAAAAATAATTAATGGGGGCTAAAGAGATGGCTCAGCGGTTAAGAGCACTGACTGTTCTTACAGAGGACGCAGGTTCGATTCCCAGCACCCACATGGTGGCTACGAACTATCCTTAACTCCAATTCCAGGGGAATCTGACGCCCTCTTCTGACCTCCACAGCATTGTATGACACAAGTGCACTCACACACATGCAGGCAATACACTCATACACATAGAATAAAATTTAAAAAATAAATAAATTTTTAAAAAATCATTAAGAGCTAGAGAGCTGGCTCACACATACCGCTCTTGCAGAAAACCCGAGTTTGATTCCCATCATCCACATTGGGTGGGTAACAACTGCTGTAACTCCACCTCCAGGGGGATCTGACACCTTGCCTTCCCCTGGCACTTGCACTCACTTGCATAGCTTCCCCCCAAGTGATTAAAAATAATAATAAACTTTAAGATAATTAATTAGCTAAATCTTGACTGAATATATTTGATACTGCAAGATGTAGAGCATCATCAACAACTTTTGAGTTGGCTGATTTTTAAATTTTTTATTTATGCTGGGGCTACAGGGAGACAAAAAAAAGACCAAAATTTTTTAAATTTATGTATTTATTTTTATATTGTGTATGAGTATTTTGCCTAGAGGTATATAAATGTATCTGTGCATCCAATGCCCATGGAGGCCAGAAGTGGGTGTCGGATCCCCTGGAACTGAGTTACAGATGGTTATTAGCCACCATGTGGGTGCTGGGAATTGAACCCAGGTCCTCTGCAAGAGCAGTCAGTGCTCTTATCTGCTTGAGCCATCTTTCCAGCCCCCAAACAGCAATTTTAATCATCAAACATTCTAACAGAGAACAATCCAAAGACATACTAATTTGATAACTTACATGCTGAGGAATGACAGTAGGAAAATACTAAATATCCTTGTTTCTCATAACTAGACCATTACATTTCTACAGGAATGGAAAACTTTGTATTTACAGTAAAAACACTGCAATTCATAGTATTCCATAGTCTGGAATCTAAGCCATGGTGTTTCTGACAATATTTGATGGTGTTGCATGGCAATAGCCTGTACATGTGATGTATTCAAAACCAAGGCTGCAGTGAAGTCTCAAGATGCAACACAGACAAGCACTCTCAGAAACACCTTGAATTCATTATGCATTTGATTTTGAATTCCTTTTTGTAGTTGTGCCTTCAGAAACCTTTTACTGTTGCTAAATTTCCCATAATCCTCATAGTCAGTTATACAACCCCATGGGGGGGAGTGCTCACAACCCACAGTTAAGGAAACTGCACTCTAGACTACTTCCAGAATCTCAAAAACTCCTTTACTTATCATCCAATTCCAAAGACACTTGCATACTTTTAAGTAACTGCCACAACTGCTTGTCACTGCACAATACCCAAGTCTGTACTACTCAGGGTTCTTCAGAGAAAGACAAGCAATAGGACAGAAGGCTGAATGGATAGATGGATGAACAGAGACCGGGAGCTGACTCACAAAATTCTGCAGGCTGATCTGGAATAGGCAGACTAGATCCAGACCCAGGAAGAGGCAAGGTTTTAGTTTGAGTCCAAAATGGGGGGAGGACAGACACCAATGTCCTAGTTTAAAAAGCAGTCAGGCAAGATGAGCCTCTTAACCTTAGGGGCGGGGTGTCAACCAGCAATTTCGCTCTTCTCTTCAGCTGACTGGGTGGTGCCCACCTACTAGAGGCAGGGAGATCTTTACTCAGCTCACCAATGCCAATGTTAATCTCACACAGAAGCATCCTCCTTGGCACACACAGAATATTTTGACTGAATATCCAGGCATCCCATGGCCAGTCAACTTGATCCCTAACACAAACCTTTACTGTTCTCAGTCCCATAAATAACCTAAGGTTTCATAACATAAGCTGGAATCTCCTGGGCAGCTTTAAAGAGATACCTCCCTCCAGTTCTACCCCAGCAATGCTTACACTGTTGGTCTGATGATTTCAGTATGCAATCATGAGGGCCAGACTTGGGGCCCTGGCAGGCAAAGTCATTAGGGGGGAGAAACCACACAGAAACAGTTATGTGGGCTGGCCCCAGAGCCACTACCAACTGCAAAGTTCTCTTAACTAGGGTATAGCTCAGCGGTAGTGCTCAATTCCCAGCACTAAAATAAATAAGAAATAAATTGGCAGGCATGATGATGTACTTCTGTAATCCCAGCACTTGTGAGGCTAATGTAGGTGGATCACAAGTTCTAGGTCAGCCTGGGTTACAGAGTGACTTGGAGGCCAAGGCTACCTCGTAAAAGCCTGTCTCAAAAATAACATTAATAATAATATTAATTAGGCTGGGCGTGGTGGCACACGCAGTTAGTCCCAGCACTCAGGAGGCAGAGATAGGCGGATCTCTGTGAGTTCAAGGCCAGCCTGGTCTACATAGTGAGTTCCAGGCCAGCTGGTGCTACAGGGAGACCTTGTTTCAAAAAGACCAAAATAATAATAATGATAATAATAATAATAATAATAATAATAATAAAAAACCAAAGTCCTACAATGCTCACAGTTGCCCTTTGGGAAGTGAAACATTCTCAGGAGGGTGATGAAGTCTGCACACTGATATGAAGGAGACAAAATGGCTAAAAAGCTTAAAAAAAAAAAGGAGAAGAGGAAGAAGAGAAGGAGGAGGAGGAAGAGGAGGAGGAGGAAGAGGAAGACGGCGGCTGCAGCAGTAGCAGCAGCAGCAGCCTATCATGGTGCCTGGTGGTGCATGCCTATAATTCCAGCACTTGGGAGGCAGAGGCAGAGGCACGCAGATCTCTGAGATCCAGGCCACCCTGGTCTTTTGGGAGACCCCGTTTCAAAAAGACAAGAGAAAAGAAAAGAAAAAGAAAAAGAATTCACATTAAACAAACAAACAAAGAAAAAAACTAAGGCAGTCCACCATCTCTATGTCCGCTGCCCAAACTACTGAGACCGTGCGGGGCTGCCTAGATCAGAAATTCTAGGTTAAAAAGTGTGCGAGGAGGGAATACATAAGGGTATAGAAGAGGGGGACGGGGTGGGGGCGGTGAGTCACGTCTACGCAGCCACCGACCCAGTAGAGCTGGGTGTTCCCTGCCTCGAGTGCAGGAGAGGGAGGGAGCCCGGGGAAGGGGGAGTCGGAAGCCCCTTCCTGCGCTCAGCACTGGCCGCATCCCCAGTGGGCCGTCGAACTGCCCCGGACTAGGCTTGCCGGGCCCCAGCGTTACCTCCCGGGCCTCCCGCGGCTGCCAGAAGGCGGCTGCGCCCGCCTTCTCCCTCCCGCAGGCGGGGCTCGGCTCCTAGGTTCAATAAGGATTACATCATGGAGCAGGAATGCGGGGCAGCCTGAGAATCAAAGCCGCGCTCCCCTGGTTAACTGTACTGGGCTGAAACCCATCCTTCTCGCCCCCTCCCGCGCCCTCTCCCATCCCGGTCCGCTGCTTTTCGTACCATTAAGGGTAGCATTATGGGGGAGAGGAAAATCTGATCAAAACTGTGCACCGCCACTGACAGATTTTCTATGGATTCTATAAAGGCCACCTGAAAGATTTCCCTAATTAATGGATGACATCTTTGGCTGAAGGAGAGGCGATGGATTCGACTCTGTCTTAGTCTTTGTTAACCTTCTAATTAACTTTCGTAGGTCACCCAGGTCTCCCAAACCTAAAAAGTGAAGGGGCCCATTGTGCCGGGAGCCGTAAACTTACTTTTGCTGCTTGGGTACTTAAAAGGGAGAACGATTATAGGCCAAGAAAAATAACTCCATTTAAAAGCTTTGTGGTCGCAGAGAATACATGGTCCCTCCCTTAGAAAATAATTGAAACACCTTTTATACCAATATTTCTATGCATAATAAAAACAAATTAGCAAAATGCATCTAAATTCAGCACCACTTTCAAATTACCTTCTTTGGAATGTAAGCCTCTACAAGTCAACAAAAGGAGTTGGATTTAGAGAGAAGATTGCAACTGCAACAGCTACCAGCGGAGGGACTGCAAGTCAGGCAGGAGGGGTGAGGGGTGCTTGGAGACTTCAGCCTCACCTCCCTGGGAAGCAGTCCAAACCTACCGCCCTTGTTGAGCTAGCCTTATGAAGTGTCTGAGGGGCACAGAGGCAAGACAGCCAGACCTTTTCTGGACAGGCTGATATTTATAAATTGAGTTTGGGAACTTTTTATTTTGTTGTTTTTGAGACAGGGTCTCTCCAGGCCAGGCTGGAATGCCTGGGCTCAAGGGATCTTCCTGCCTCAGCCTCTTAGCTGGGATGATGGACACTTCCATCGTTTCCCCCTCTTTTACTTTCTTTGTTCTGCATGCTAAACATGTATTCTACCACTGAGCTACACTCCCAGCTGCCAAAAATATTTTCAATAGTCTCAGTGAAGAACGCATACTGCAAAGCCAGAAGGAAAGAAAAGCGTTGTGAAAATTGTGGGAGAAAAAGAAGGGGGCTGGGGAAGGAAGGAGAGAGAGACAGAGGCAGAGACAGAGACAGAGACAGAGACAGAGGAAGCTGAGTCCTGTTGGAACCTTCTTGGCAGTGTTTGCTTCTCCAGCTCCTTGGTGGCTCTGAGGTCATTTGAGGCAGACACAGTAGGAGCAGGTGCTCAGCCTCAAATGCAAGCACCTGAGACCCTTCTAAAGCAGGCCTGAGCTCTGGGAGTTCCCTGAACAGAACAGCCACTTCGGCATCTTACTCTCTGGTTGTAAACCAAAACAGAAAAGTGTAAACCTCTAAATATGATCAATATTTAAAATATGCCAGTCAATCTCTTTTTCTGCATACCCCCAAAATTTTACACAGTTCAAGTTTCTGCCTTTTTTGGGGGGGGGTCTTTTTGAGACAGGGTCTCCCTGTAGCCCCAGCTGGCCTGGATTCGCTATGGAAACCAGGCTGGCCTCTGCCTCCAGAGTGCTGGGATTAAAGGCGTGCACCACCACACCTGGCGTGCCTTTTTAATTTTAACTTCAATACCATACCATGGGAATTTTTCTGTACTATTAAAAATGGGGACACGGGGGCTGAAGACATGGCTCGGTGGTCAACAGCATGTACTGCTTTTTCAGAGGAACCAAGTTCAGTTCCCTGTGCCCATGTTGGGCAGCTCACAAACACCTGTAACGCCAGCTCCAGAGAATTTGACACCTTTGACCTCAGAGGGCACACACACACACACACACACACACACACACACACACTTTAAAAAATAAAGTAAATTTTTGGGGGCTGGAGAGATGGCTCAGCAGTTAAGAACACTGGTTGTTCTTGCAGAAGACCTGGGTTCAAATCCCAGCACCCAAATGGCAGCTAACAACTGTCCATAACTCCAGTCCCAGGGGATCCAACAGCCTCTTCTGACCTCCGAGGGCACTGCATGATATGGGTGCACTTACCTACATGCAGGCAATACACACATACACATAAGATAAAAATCATAAAATTTAAATTAAAAAATAAATAAATAAATAAATAGAGTAAATTTTGAAAAATAAAATGGAACACAGTCTGGCAAGACTGCTTATCAGAGTAAAGACAATTGCCAACAAGCCTGAGTTTGATCCCTGGAACCCACATGATGGAAGGAGAAAACCAACTCCTGAAAGTTGTCCTCTGACCTCCACATGCATGTTTTGAGCACAAACACACAACAGGTATATAAATGTAAATACAGATCTTTTTAAATGGGAGCATGGTCCTTTTGAAGTTCTGCCTATATATAAGGTGAGGGGTAACTTGAAGAGCTCTTCTGGAAAGCAGTCACTGTCTTTATATACTCTAGAGGGCTGCAACCCTTCTGGATGGTAAACTGGCAGTATCTACCAAAATTCAGGATGCACACATTCAGGCTTAGGTGTGCATCCTAATGATGGAATGTTTACCTAGCATTCATGAAGTCTTAGATTCCATCCATAGCACTGGTGAAAGTCCAACCTTTGATATAGCAATAACTCTCTGGGAATTTTCAGGAGGGGTATATTTACACAAGTTCAAGATAACTGTATGTATTAATTATTCTTTCCAGTATTGTTCATAAGTACAAAAGGCTGAAAACTAAATACCCATCAAGTTTGGTTAAGGAAATGTAGTGTCTTTTAGTACTAGCAGTTTTGTAAATGAGAATAGACTGAGGCATCACTGTGAGAGGAGGGACATGATAACTTGCATTTCTTGAATTTTGTACTATGCCAATATATTTTCTGTTTAAATATAAAACTATAAATTTAACACTAAAAAAAGGGAATGGTGGGGCTGGAGAGATGGCTCAGTGGCTAAGAGCACTTGCTGCTCTTGCAGAGAACACAGTTTGGTTCCCAGCACCCATGTTGGGCAACCTGTATCTCCATCTTCTTGGTAACCCATAAGTATGTGCACAAACACACATACACAAAAATAAATGATAAAATGAATCTTTTAGAAAGAGAGAGAGAATGGTGACCAGATTTCATTGTGCTCTGGGCATAGCTTTGCACAATCCAAAGATGGCCCAATCTTAAGTGCCTTGTCATTATTGTGATTAAATAATTTGTATTAGACTTTTCAAAGTATGACTAGAACAAAAACTCCTAAAATGGAAGATACACAGTCATTTTATCTTTCAAATAAAATGAAAACAAAATAGCATATTATTTGATTCCATTGTTCAAAATTAAAACTCAACTAACTGTTAAATCTGTATAAATACAAGAGTCAGCCTTTATCAACATGTGTGTGAGGTCAAATGCTTTGGACTTTGGAACTGGGGAAATATTGCCTACCATTTGAGATATGCCGAAAGAGATAGAAATATAGTAATCAGTTAAGATCTTATATTATGCAAATTCTTCTCACCCACAAGAGTCTGATTGACTTGTATCAATCATTTTAAGTGAGATATCTTAAAAGATTAAACTAAACCTGGGCAAATAATATTTTCTCTCTGTCCCTTCACCTAATCTGTCTGTCTAAATGGTGCTGGGAATTATTCAGTTGAACCATATGAAATCAGTGTTTTGTCAATGGTTCAAGGGAAGTAATTTTTAGATCCAACCTAATATTCTTCCTCCTCTTGATGTTGTAGCCTGTAACTGAAACACTGCTAGCTGCCTGGACCAATTCTGTTTTCCTCCTCTGTTTGGTTCCTGTTTAAGAAGCTATCTCACTTCAACTAAGTTATAGTTATAGAATTCCCATTTCTTTTGTCTGTGATAAGATTAGATTTGGACATGTGTATAGTTCTAGGCTGAGGTGTAAGAAAGATCAGCAGAGTCTTCTAGGAAAGATTTCTTTCCCGCTGGACATTTTCTGGTCCAGCAGGCTGCCTAGACTTTCTGCAGCCATCTTGCCAACACAAAGGTAGCAAGCACACAGACAACAATGTGTGTGCTGAGGCACCCTAGCAAAGACAGGAGGGAACCTGGATCTCTACGGAGTTTCTGTATTAAACAGTTCTAAACCCAGACTTCTCATGTGAAATAATAATTTTCCTTATTGTGCCGGGTGTGGTGGTGCATGCCTTCAGTCAGAGGCAGGCAGATCTCTGTGAGTTCAAAGCCAGCCTGGTCTACAGAGTGAGTTCCAGGCCAGCTGGCGCTACAGGGAAACCCAAAAAAAGACCAAAAAAAAAATTTTTTTTCCTCATTGTTTAGGCCATTTTGAGTTGATCTTCTATGCCATCTGACATATCAATGATGGACCTGGCAAATATTTTCACCACCTTAAGTGATATGAAGCCTAGAGAGTATTTGCAAAAACTTCCCAAATGATTCTGTAATGCTGTTCTACTCAATATTATTTTAATTCATAAAAATGAATGACTCAGTCTTCGAGGACAGCCTTGTATATACAGTGAGCTCCCAGAAGCCCAGGACTACGTACTGAGACCCTGTCTTAAACAAACAAACAACAAACAAGCAAACAAACACTACTAAACCTGAATGATTTCTCAACATCATTAGTCACTGGGGAAATGCAGATGACAACCACATGAGACACTACTTTCCACCTGCTACATGTAAAAGATGAACACTAGGTGATGTGCAAAGTTCTGAGTTCAATGTTCTTCAGTTTTGTTTTTTTTTTTTTGCAAGTTCAGGGCTGGGGTCTGGAAAGATGGCTCAGAAATTAAGAGCCAGTACTGTTCTTACAGAGGACCTGGGTTTGGTTCCCAGCACCCATGTTGGGTGACTAACAACAATCTGTAACTCCAGTTTCAGGAGATCAGATACCCTTTTCTGGCCTCTGACAGAACCAGGCATGAACGTGGAACACAAACACACATGCAGGCAAACACTTGCACACATAAAATAAGAAGTAAGTCTTTTTATAAGATTAAACTTGAAAGAAGCCAAAGACTAAAGGCTACATGGTGTGTGATTTCATTTATGTGGCATGTCCATGACAGGCAAATCCAGAAAGACAGGCAATAAATCAGTAGTTGCCAAGGATTTGGGGGGAGGAAAACGGTGAGTGACCGCTAATGTGTGTTAGAGTTACTGTTTAAACGTGATGAAAATGTTTGGGGATTTGAGAGTGGTGATGGGTGCACAACTCTGAATACATT
This sequence comes from Nannospalax galili, assembly GCF_000622305.1. Taxonomy (NCBI): domain Eukaryota; kingdom Metazoa; phylum Chordata; class Mammalia; order Rodentia; family Spalacidae; genus Nannospalax; species Nannospalax galili. Next base: position 6,039,433 of record NW_008353027.1, read on the forward strand.
AAAAACCATGGAATTCTACAAGTTTAACTGAGTGAACTTTATGATATATGAATTATATCTCAACAGAGTTGTTATAAAAAATTAATGTTTCTCATAATTATACTTATTTAATTTTTAAAAAATTTTTATGTGTGTTAGTGTATTGCCTGCATGTATGGAAGTGCACCTGTATTATGTAATACCCACAGAGGTCAGAAGAAATCATCGGATCCCCTAGAACTAGAGTTATAGACAGTTGTTAGCCACCATGTGGGTGCTGGGAATCGAACCCAGGTCCTCTGCAAGAGCAGCCAATGCTCTTAATGGCTCTGAGCCTTCTCTCCAGCCCAATTATAATTATTGTAAAAGAGCCCAAATTAGCTGGGGATGTGGCTCAGTTATCACAGTGCTTAACTAGCAAGCCCTAGGTTTGATCCCCAATATTGAATAAACTGGGCATGCATGGTGGCACATCCCTGTATTCCCAGCGTTCAGAATGTAAAGACAGAAAGATCACAAGTTCAAGGTCATCCTCAGATACATAATGAGTTGAAGACCAGCCTGGGTTACATGAAACTGGGAGGAAGAGGAGGAGGAGGAGGAGGAGGAGGAGGAGGAGGAGGAGGAAGCCAGGCATGAAGATGCACACCTTTGATCCCAGCACTCAAGAGGCAGAGGTAGGTAGATCTGTGTGAGATCAAGTCCAGTCTGGTCTGTATAACAAGTTTTAGGCAAGTTGGGGCTACAAGGAGACCCCATCTCAAAAACAAACAAACTAACCACCTACAAAAAGACACAAAACCCAACAAGAGCATGGCAGCTGAAAAAGGATTACTACTTTGTGGCTAGCCAGGACAACATTTTTCTGAGATGAGACACTCATGTCGGAAAGAAAAAGTGAACTAGAGATGTAGCTTGGTGGTAAAGCACTTGCTTAGCCTGTGCCAGTTTCTAGGTTTGATCCCCAATATCACAAAAAATTTTTTTTCACTGATATGATTTTCATCTTTGCAGTCATTTAGGCAAAAATGAGCAAAGGTTTGACCCCTCAGCAGACTGCACATTTCAAAGTGTGCACCACTGCATCTTGGCATCAGCATCCTACACTGTCCATACAATGAAGTGAATGAATGGGTCTTGGTATATACACATCGGCATTTCTGGATTTAGTTTCTAAGACAGGCCCACATTTTCTTGTCTGTAAGAGGGATTAAAGCAGTAGCTACCTCCCAGGATGGGTATGAGGGTAAAGCTGTCACTGTCCCCAGCACACAATGATTCACTATGAGGGTAAAGCTGTCACTGTCCCTAGCACACAATGATTCACTATGAGGGTAAAGCTGTCACTGTCCCTAGCACAATGATTCACTAAGAGGCAGCCATCACTGTTTCATCTTGCTATATTGCACTGAAGACCTTATTTCTACTCATCACATGATGGAAAGTTCTTATCTGTTAGCATAAGAAAACACCAAGTAATTATTTTAAAAACATATACTTGCTTTATTTAAAAAATGTAAAGAGTAATAGCAACTTTCATATTTTTATACAAAAAATTATCTTAGATTCACCAACCTAAAGATTTCATAACAACTTATATGTGAAATATATAAATTATCAGATTTTAATTTTTATAAATAATTTTGTCTATAATATCCTTTTGCTAGTGTTATCTTTTTTTATTCTATTAAGTTTAAAACACTAAAATCGCTGGGTGTAGTGGTACACGCCTTTAGTCCCAGCACTCTGGAGGCATAGGCCAGAGGACCTCTGTAAATTCAAGGCCAGCCTGGTCTACATAGTGAGTTCCAGGTCAGCTGGGACTACAGGGAGACCCTGTCTCAAAAAAGACCAAAACAAATAAATAAGTAAATACTAAAAGCTGGCCCAATGAGAAGACTCATCAGGCGAAGGCTCTTGCTACAAAACCTGAAGACCTGAATTCAATTGACGAGAACCACATAGTGGAAGGAGAGAACCAACTACCATAGACTGTCCTCCAACTTCCACATAAGTATTGTGGCACACTCAGGGACACACACACACACACACACACATACACACACACACACACTGGGGGTAGAG
>NW_008353027.1:6042029-6064539 GCF_000622305.1 Nannospalax galili
TAATAAATTTTATTTTTTAATATTTTATTTTTATTTTATGTGTGTGCATGTATTGCCTTCATGTAGGTAAGTGCGCCCATGTCACGCAACACCCACAGAGGACAGAAGAGGCTGTTGGATCCTCTGGAACTGGCATTACTGACAGGTCTTAGCTGCCATGTGGGTTCTGGGACTCGAACCCGGGTCTTCTGCAAGAACAACCAGTGTTCTTAACTGCTGAGCCATCTCTCCAGCCCCTAATTAATTTATTCTTATTTTATGTGTATGAGTGCTTTCCTTACACGTATGTAAGTGCACCGTGTGTGAGAGGCTCAGAGAGGCCAGAAGATGGCATCAGATTACCTGGAACTGGAGTTATAGGTGGTTATGACCTGCCGTGTGTGCTGGGAACTGAACCCAACCCAGGTCTTCCGTAAGAACAGCCAGTGCTCTTAACCACTGAGCCATCTCTCCAGTCCCTTCTTCCAGGTTTTGATCATTTAGGTTGTCCTAAGTTTCCATTAGATCAGTATACTTGAATTAGCCTTCCTGTTTGTTCTTAGAGAAATTAGAGTGCCCAGTGAAAAGTAGAGATGAGATAAGCAGGTAAGGGCTTTGCTGGAGAGGTTGGGAAATCTCTGTTGGAATCAAGCCTGTACACCATAGCTGTCCCTCAGTTCACCATACAGGACAGAGAACTGAAAGGCAGGTTCTTCTCTCAGGCATTTGCAAGGTTAGAAATAATCAAACCAAGTTTAAAACTATAGATGGCAGGCTGGGTGTGGTGGCACACACCTTTAGTCCCAGCACTTGAGAGGCAGAGGAAGGCAGATCTATGTGAGATGGAGGCCAGCCTGGTCTACATAGTGAGTTCCAAGCTAGCTGGGGCTATAGGGAGACCCTGTCTCAAAAAAAAAAACAAAAAATAAAAAAAACTCTAGATAGCAACTTCCTCATTGCACAGTGTCTCTAGTATTTTCTTCGTTGTTATTATGTATCAGAAAGACCTTCTCACAAGGGAAGAGCTCATCCCTAGGCCAGGAAACTTCTAAAGGACTAAGAAAATTGATGTGTTGTCTGCCAGAAGGCCACTCGGTTATGGGATGGGCTCTCTGTTTTCCAAGCTCAGAGGGAGCAGGGCCCTGTGAGAGGTATTCTTTCCCTTCGTTCTCTTCATGCTTTCTTTTCCTTCACACTTTCTCAGTTCTCTCTTCTCTTATTTCCTATTTTGACTCATTATTTTCTTCCTCTCACCTGTCCTTGTCTTTTATCACATCAATATTTAGATATATATTTGATGTTTCTTAATAAAGTGAGAGAGCTTGATACTGAAATACTAATTGCTTTGCTGACTGACAGTTTAACCTTAAGAACTGCAGGCAGCCCTGCATTCCTGCTTCTGTCCATTCATTACACAAAAAAGCCATAAGCCTCTCTATAGTTATTTTGTAAAGCTTAACTTGATATACACACACTTTTTGTATACAGACACATTAAAGAATTTTCTGGATGTGTGTATCTGCCTTTGAAGTTTCTGCTGCATGTTAAGTTCTCCGATAATCCAGATGCTACTGTTGTTTGTGACATTAGAGAGGTCAGTGAGCACCATCCTGATAACTTTTCAGAAAACAATGGAATATCCTCAGCCCCTCCTCCTCCTCCTCCTCTTCCTCCTCTGCTGCTGCTTTTTAACCTAACCATTTAGCACTCTTCACTTTTCAAGAAAAGCCAGTCCAGAGAGAGAGAGAGAGAGAGAGAGAGAGAGAGAGAGAGAGAGAGAGAGACAGACCAATTTTATTCTCTGTCTGTGTCGGCGCGCCACAGCCAGTCAAATCCTAGGAAGTCTTAACACTGATTTCTCCCTGGCTCAGTCAGTAGTTACCCTTTTCAAAGAAATCTGTGTTCAAGGATGTACCAATTTCCCATCTATGCAACCCCCCTGTGGAAGGAGATAACTGTCCTGAGTCACTGCCTCTGAACTCATTGTTCCAAACTTTCCATGGCTAGTATAAAGCATCACAGCTTTCACAGATGAACTTGCCTCCTCTGATTCAGGATTCTTGAAGCCAGACTACAACCAGCCCTGTGTACTGTTTGTAGACGATGGGAATTTGAAAGAGGTGATGACTGTCAGATGCTGCAGCATTGTAAGTTACTGTATGTGTGTGTATGTGTATGTGTGCGTGTGTGTGTTATGTATATGTGTGGTCTGTGTATGTAGGGTGTGTATGTGGGGTGTATGTGGTGTGTGTGTATGTATGTATGTTATGTATATGTGTGGTGTGTGTATGTAGGGTGTGTATGTGGGGTATGTGTGGTGTGTATATGTATATGTATACGTGTGTGGTATGTGTAGTGTCTGTGTGTGTAGTGTATGCATGTGTGTGTGTAGGCAGAAGTCCATCTCTATTGTCTTCCTCAATTGCTCTTCATCTCATTTTTTGAGCTAGGGTCTTTCTTTTATTGAACCTGGAGCTCACTGATTCAGCTGTTCAACTGGCCAGCAAGCCCTAAGGTTCCTCCTGTCTTGCTGGAGTACCTCAGTGCCCACAGGTGCTGGAGATTCAAACTCAAGTCCTTGTACTTTCCAGACAAGCACTTTGCAGACCAAGTCATCTCCCCAGCTCTGTAAACTATTTGACAAGCAAAATACCAGCTTAAATTAGGGACTTCAAAAAAATTTTTTTGTTTTAGCCGGGCGTGGCGGCATACACCTTTAATCCCAGCACTCAGGAGGCAGAAGCAGGCAGATCTCTATGAGTTCCAGGCCAGCCTGGTCTACATAGTGAACTCCAGGCCAGCTGGGGCTACACGGAGACCCTGCCTGAAAAAAAAAATTAGTTTTAGCAAAATGTGATGTTTTAGAACTTGTATACATTATGTAATTTAAAATTTCCAAAGTTCACAAAATTATCTATATATGTTATGGTTTATTGAATTTTGTTGGCATGAAGGTTTTTGCTGTTGGTCTTGTTTTGTGATTTTTCTTTTCCATGCTGGGAATTGAACTCAGAACTCCCTGGGTATTAAACAAAGATTCTACCATTGAGCTGCCCCTTCAGTCCCAAAACAATTTTTTTTAAATGGAAATAATTTAATTGGATGTGATTTTATAAACTATAAAGACTAGTTTTATATAGCAGGCATAGGAAAAACTCATTTATGTTTAAAACAAAAATTCCTCAATATCTATTATGTTCTTGCTTTGTGACTTTAAAGATAATCTGAGATTTTAAAAGACATTTATGATTACTAGAGGAAATTTGAAAAAAAAACAGAGAGTACATAGAAGAAAATAAATGATAATTCTACCACCCAGACACACATTGTTTATATTTTTGCTAGCCTGGAACTCGCTATGTAGACCAACCTGACCTCAAATTCACAGAGAGCCACCTGCCTCTGCCTCCTGAATGCTGGGATTAAAAGCCTGTAACACCAGGCCCAACCACTCATAATTCAATTTTTTAAAGCTTACCCCATCATTTTTTTTAGATTTGTTTATTAATTTTGTGTGGATGTATGTATGTGTGTGGGCACACATACCATGACACTCATGAGGAAGTCAGAGGACAACTCACAGTAGTTTTCTCTTTCTACCATGTAAACTTCAGAGATTGAACTCAGGTCAACAAGCTTGGTAGCAAGTACCTTTACCCACTAAGCCATCTTGTTAGTCCCAGTAACAAGGAAGATAGAGAGCGAGCGAGAGAGAGAGAGAGACAGAGACAGAGACAAAGACAGAGACAGAGACAGAGAGAGACAGAGAGAGGTCAAGAAAGAGGAAGAGAAAAGATACAGAATTCTTTTGGTTTTACAGACATTCTCTAGGTTTGCAAAAAAAATCAAAAGCTTTACTATGTCTGAGAAGTGAGAGTCTTGGCAGTGAGCGTGATGGTGAGACTGGTCTGGAGTTTGGAAGTCCTAGTACCGTTGGTTCTAGGTATCTAACAAAATTGAATAGTTTTCCATCATTTTTCAATCTTGATTTTTTTTAATTTTATTAATTTTATGTTATGTGTATGAGTGTATTGCCTTGCATGTGTTTAAGTGCACCTGTGTTGTGCAATGCCTGAGGAGGTCAGAAGAGGGCATCAGATCCCCTGGAACTGGAGTTATAGATGGTTGTTAGCTGCCATATGGGTACTGGGAATCCAACCTCTGAAGAGCAGCCAATCCTCTTAACTGCTGAGCCATCTCTCCAGCCCCATGAATTTATTTTTTAAATGATACATAAAACATCAAAATGGTACATACTAATGGCCTACTAGCTGATGTTTCTACACATACACACATTATATAATGCTTAATCAGGTTAACAATGCTTAATGCTTATCTATTTAAACATTTATCATTTCTTTAGAATTTGGTTCCTGTTTGTTTGCTTTTTTGTTTTTTGAGACAGGGTCTCTCTGTAGCCCCAGATAGCCTGGAACTCACTATATAGGGCAAGCTGGCCTCCTCAGTCTCACAAAGATCTGCCTGCCTCTGCCTCCTGAGTGTTGGGATTAAAGGTATGTATCACCACAACCAGATGGGTTGGTTTGTTTTTGAGACAGTCTTGTTACAGAGTGCAGACCGGCCTTGACCTCAGGATCCTCCAGCCTCAGCCTACTGTGTGCTGAACCCAGGCCTGCCCCACCAGACTCAGCTATTTATCATCGTCTTACAGTACAGACATTCAAGAGTCCTTTCTTCTAGCTTTTTGAACTGTAAAATACAGTACAATGATCACCATTCTGTACAGTAGCCCATCAGAAAGCTCATGTGTATATGTATGTGTGCATGTATATGTATGTGTGTGTGCATGTGTGTATGTGTATGGGTATGTATGTGCCTGTATGTGTGTTTATGTATGTATTGTCTGTATGTGCATATCTGTATATATGTGTCTGTGTGTGCATGTGTTTATGTGTATATGTGATGTCTGTATGCATGTGTGTTTATGTGTATATGTATATATGTGTGTGCATATGCGTAAGTTGTATATTCTCATAGGAAACACACAGTGAGGTATCTGGGGCTTGGAAATATGAGAATCAATTCGGGGGGGGGTCAGAACCTCACAGATACAGCAGAGCGTCTTATTCTTACCTAAGTGTAACTTAGCAAGAACCCATTGGCTAACCTTATAGAAAAAAGGGAATCTTCTCAATTACCAGGAAACAGCTCTAGCTCCCAGCATGAGATGGTCAGTGTTCTGACCCCCTGTCCTGTAGTGCTTACTCTGCTCTTCTGCTGTCTTCATGTTTTTAATTCGTATACTCAGGGGAGGCCACAATGTAACTGAGTAGAGCTCCTGGGTAGCACAGCCTTCTGCTTGAGAAAACAGTGGCCACAGCCAACTTGGTAGGAAAGGGTTTATTGCATTTTACCCTTCTAGGCCACAGTTCCTCACTGAGGAGAACCACGGCAGGAACTGGAGGCAGGAACTGAAGCAGAGACCATAGAGGACTTCTGTCATGCTCAGCTAGCTTTCTTCAACAGCCCAGGCCCACCTGCTACAGATGGCACCACCCACAGAAGGTTGGGTCCTCCTATACCAACTAGCAATCAAGAAAATGCCTCACAGACATGCCCACAGACCAATCTGAATTAGGAAACTCTGCAGCTGAAGTTTCTTCTTCTCAAGTGATCTAGTTTGTGTCAAATTGATAAAAAACTAACCAGCATGCATGACAAGGTCCTGGGTAACTTAAAAAACAAACAACCCCCCCAAAAGCAATATGCTAATGGAATTTTTTTCTATGTAGTTTTTATTTGGAGACAGAGTCTTACTATGTACCTCTGGCTGGCCTATAACTCATTATGTAGACCAGGCTGGTCTTAAACTCAGAAAGATACACTTGCTTCTGCCTCCTGAGTGCTGGGACTAAAGGTGTGCACTACCATACCTGTATATGTACTTTTGTCTTATTTTTATTTTTTTCAGTGCTGGGGATGCAACCCTGGGGCCTCATACTTGGTAGTCTACCACTGAGCTACTTCCCCAATCCTTCTTATGGGATCATACATTAAAGATCAAGACAGGTGTGAGTAAAAGACACAGCCTTGCATCACTATGGTCCAAAATTTATAGCCATTATGCGTGCCCTCCTTTTCTTGCCATTCTGCAGGGAAGAGCACACATCCATAGCCTGCCATTCCTATGGTAAGCGGTGTGAGCCTATGAGAGCCTCTTTTTCTTAATTTATTCATTTATGTGTGTGTGTGTGTGTGTGTGTGTGTGTGTGTAGTACTATACAACAAGGAGAATAACAATACCACATGGTTTGAATGTGCCACTATAAATTTGATACCAATATTAAACTTGTTGGTAGAAAGAACCCAACTCACTGAAGATTATACAATGTTTGCTTCTGCTCATACAAAGATGAAAAGTAAAACTTCACAGCACTTCAGGGATCCATATATAAGGATCACAATTATAATGCAAGCAAGCAAAAGAGTAAAGATTTGTTGCTAGGAAGTGATGATGTCATCCCAGAGGGGCCTCCTGTGGATGTTCACATTCTGCTTTTTGACACAGCTAAGACCTAGGCACAGATTTTATTTCACCCCTCCCCCCACACACACTGCTTTATTCCATTTTTTTTTTTTTGGTCTTTTTGAGGCAGGGTCTCTCTGTAGCCCCAGCTGTTCTGGAACTCTATGTAGACCAGGCTGGCCTTGAACTCACAGAACTTTGCCTGCCTCTGCCTCCCGAGTGCTGGGATTAAAGGCGTGCACCATCACCCCCGGCTATTCCATTCTTTTAATTGTGCGAATATTCAGATGGTATTTTACTGGTCTATTTATTTCACAATCAAATGTTCTTCCAGAATCTTGGCTAACATACTGAGGTTCAGCCTGTCTCCTCTGCTTCCTTCTTCAAGGACCAGATATTTTGACTCCATTCCTAGGCTAGGGGTGAAGCTAAGAGGTAGAGTGATTGCCTCAGATGTGCAAGGCCCTGGGTTCTACCACCAGCACCATAAAAATAAAAAATTCTTCTGTGTGTGTGTGTGTGTGTCTGTGTGTCTAGCTGTCTGTCTCTTCTCTGTCTCTCCGTGTCTCTTTCTCTGTGTCTCTCTCACTTGTTTGGACTTCAGAATCCATTCTTATACTATTTCATTTTTGGGGGTTTTATTACATTTTAAAAAATTGTTATGTGGGTCGGGCATGGTGGCGCATGCCTTTAATCCCAGCACTCGGGAGGCAGAGGCAGGCAAAGTTCTGTGAGTTCAAGGCCAGCCTGGTCTACAGAGTAAGTTCCAGGCCAGATGGGGCTACAGAGAGACCCTGTCTCAAAAAGACCCCCCCAAAAAAAGTCTGTATGTTTTGCCTGCATATATATGCACTTGTATTGTGAAATGCCCTCAGAGGCCAGAAGAGGGCATCAGACCCCTTGGAACTGAACCTATGAACGGTTGTTAGCCACCATGTGGGTCCTGGGAATAGAACCTAGCTCCTCTGCAAGAACAGTCAGTGCTCTTAACTGCTGAGCCATCTCTCCAGTCCAACTATTTTGGGTTTTTGGAGGCAGAGTATTGTATAGCTCAAGCTGTCCTCAAATTCACTGCAGCTGAGGATGTTCTTGAACTCCTGGTGTTCAAGACTGGCCCTACCACCCATCTTTCCACTCCCCTATTGATTTCAATCTAGAGGACCTTGGGATTGAGTTCTTGTTGGCTTGTGAGTGCCACATTCCGGATCCCACAGTATGCCCGTCTCTGTACTATTCCTGTGCTTTTGTGGCAGCCTCAGCCTGAAGCTACCAAGACCCTCCTTATTCTCCTCTAACAGCATTTGTGCAGTCTTCACATACAGGATGGAAAACCAAAATGAACTCTAATTTTAATCAGACTTCTAGGAGCTTCTTTCCTCTTATGATGTCCACATTATGTGACTCAAAAACAATTCTTTGTTTTCTAAAAGACAAAGCACTTCAAACTTGGGTAACTTCAAAGTTAACTAGGGAGCTATGGAAAGGCCTGGTACCAGTATGTTACACATCCATCTCAGAAGGAAACTGGTCAAAACCACCTAGTGCCCCTCTCTCAGACCTTCATCTGCAAAAATAGCAATGCAAACCAGTGTCCTGGTGTTCTTAGAAGCTGCAGGCTGACCATCCTACTAGCTGTCACTGGAGTCTACCTAACCCAGAGTATTCCTTCAGCTTGGAACTTTCACTAGACATACTGGTACTTGGCATTTCATAATGCACTATTGCAGGCTTTTACACCCTCCCTCGGCTTCTGCCGGAGGGGAAACACTTGGTATTTCTGTGCTTGCCAATGAAGGTCAAATACTACATTAAGTTTTGGCAGGAGTTAATAACTTTCATAATAAGCTAATATTCTCATCATTTATTTGTTTTGAACTTGCAAAAAGCATCCACAAACTAAAAGAAAGCACACTGAGAATTGGTGGAGGAAAAATGTTGATTCCTAAATTCCTCTTTTGGGAATTCAAAATACACAATAGAGCAACAGCTGTTCTAGATTTCCATCAGAAATTAGCAGATAAGTTATTATTGAAATTCAAAGTTGTGACATCTTCAGATAAATATTTGTTCTTGATTTTTTCACACCCTTCTGATTTTACAGAAATCTGGATGGGTTCACAGCCTGGCCCTGACAAGATTGTTTTAAATCAACAGCTTAAAATATAGTTGAAAAGGAGCCCAGGTTGGATTCTGCCAGCAGGTCTGCCTTCAGCTCCCCTCAGGTCCCGGTAGCTCTGCCTCCTGCCACCTTCAGCAGGTTCTTAAAGATCCTTTTCACCCCCTTAATAACCCTGCCATTGATTCAGTGCCTGGTGCAGTACCAGGATGCTAGCCAGGTGCCTCAGGAGGGTCACTGCATCAAAGACTGTTAGAGACTTCTACACTCAGAAAGCTAGTTGGCCAGCTGACACCGGAGCAGAAGCTCTCACCGGTAAATATGTGGGATCCTTTACACCCACATGTGACTTCCCTTATACCACACAAGGTGGCTTCTCCCTGCTCATTCCCTCTGGAAGTCAGTCCTGGCTGACCAGGACTAGACAAGGACTGGGGTGTCTTGTGGGCAGCCCCCATTGGACCTGCAGCAGAGGGCCCTGCCTAGCTAGGGAATGAGTCTCCATTGTTGCTGTTAATTTCTTACTCCTCTGTGTCTGCACTTCCATCCTCACTCTGCCATTGCCAGAAGAGGACAGATGCAATCCTAAGGCCACTGGTGGAGTTTTGACCAGGGATGTCATTGAGTCTACAAATTATATTTGTTTAAAATCACAATCACTTCTCTAAAATGCATGTCCCTGGAGTAATTAGTATCTTTTTCCACATGTCAGTCCTGTCACCATTTACAGAACGATACTGATTTCTCTGCACTTTGGAAACTAGCCCGGCAGCCCTCTCCCTAACCAGCAATTCATACTCATATTATTATTCCCTCTCTCTGTCTTAGACTGGGTTTCCTCTGTAGCCCAGATTGGCCTCAACTCCAGATCCTCAGCCTCCCAGTGCTGTCAGCAGCGGATTGTAAAGATCTCGGGTCTCAGATGATCCTTTTAGTAAAGGAAAACTCCTGCGTCTCCCTCTCGCCTGGTGCCACTAGGCGATCCTCCAGGGGGAGGTCCCTAGTCATCTGCCTGTGTTTCCCCCTACCTGTCCTGGTCCTTACCCGGGTCCCGGCCTCTTCCCCACCCCTTTTCGCTTCACCTTTCCGGCCCCAGGCTGGCGTCCCACTCCGCCTGGTAGGCGTGGCGTGGAGGCTGCGACACGCGTCTTGGGGGGCGGGGAGGGCAGGGGCGGGGACAGGGCTCTGGCAGTTACACCCGCACCCCTCCATCCTGGGCTTCCCGGGTCCCCTCCCTCCAGAGTCTCCACCCCCCCACTTCAGGGGTCCCATCCCTCCGGGGTCCGGTCCCTGCTGGCGTCCTGCGGGGACCCCTTCCTCTAGCCCGTACCCGCGCCCCCCATACTGCGGGAGCACTGCGAGGAGCGGGTGGAGAATCTCGGCGGCCGCCCCCTCCTCCGCCTTATGAAAAAGAAATTGACTTTTGTTTGGAGTTTGTGAAAAGTGGGGCTCGGGGCCCAGTCAATAGGGCGCCCCGCCGCGCGGGCTGAGTGGGGCTGGAGCGCTGCGCTCCGCCGCGGCCCCAATTAATCCGCCCTTTGTGCGGCCTGCGCCGCCCCGCGCTCAGCTCGCAGCATTGTTCGGCCGCGCCGGGCCGCGGGATTTACCCTTTTCAAACAGCCGGTTTTGTCCAGGGCAGTTCGAGCGGAAGTTTCTCACTGACAATTTGCCCCAAATAGATAGATTTGTCAGGAGCGACCTTCGGGAAGGAAGCAAAAAGCCAGCGGCCTGAAGGTTGGGCCATGAGACTGGGCGCCGCACCCGTTGCTCCGGGACCGCACCTCCGTTTACCCATCTGTGAAATGGGGCAGCTCGTGGGAGTCTGTACAGAGCTGGGCTCCACCAGTGTGGATAACCTTCGCCTCCTCTCCTTCCCCATCCCCTTCAGAAACTGTGAACCAAGCCCCAGCGAGGCCTCCGCGACCCGGCAGCAGCCTTGAAGGTGGGTCATGCTAACGCGCTCAGAGTGTGCACGTGCGGTCTCTCTTCTGCCCTCCTTAACAGAGATGTCAACCGAGTGAAGTCACAGGTGGTGCCTTTGTAAGAACGGCCATTGTCTCCCCATAAGTCAAGATAGAAAACGCTTTGTACTGAGCCACGATCTGCAGCTCTCAACTTGGGAGTCGGGCTGTTAGATTTTTTTTCCCCACCCACTATTCTTCTCCCAAATGACCTCACTTAATAAGCAAAATTTAAATGGGGGGGAAAAAAACCCAACACGCTGTTGATGAAAAGAATAGTTACTGATTTCTTCACACTTAATAGCAAGTATGAGTCTTAAAATGCAGTCTTCTACCACACAGATCTGTGAATTTTAAGCAGAGCTGAATTGTATTAATCAGTCTATGGGTTTGTTCATTTTCTATCACCCCATGAGAAATACAAAGGTTGGGTCTCCACAGTCTGTTTCTATTGGACTCAAGCAATTTCTTCCTTCATTCCAGAAAATTTCCTGCTACTGCACACTAAAGAAAATTGAAACAACAACAAAAATCTGTTTTTTGTTTACCCATCAGGTGAATACAGACTTGGGGCACCATACAGAGGAAACCCTAGGTGGTCCTTAACAAGATTTCAATGGTTAAGAGCTACAATTTAGAGATGACAATACACACACAGTGTCAATAGTATTTAAACAAACATTCCAGACAACAGAATAATGGTTATTAAGTATGATGCTTTGGGTTCTGACTAATTTCCCATGGCTGTGTGTAGCCTAACAGCTGCAAGGTCCTCCCCACAACCCAAAAGAAAACTGTTTAAGTGCAGCTTTAAAAAAAAAAAAAAAAATCTCATTTAGCAGCCATCTTTTTTGAGAGTGGTCCTTCTCTGTGCAACAAAAGTGAATGGTGAAAGTAATGAAACCAGAGTATGTCTTCCATGCCCAGAAGAGTCTAAGCCCTCTGCTAGAAATTGACAGTTTTTAAAAGCTCTTCCACTCTCTGCAAAGCTGTCCGTTGCCCGTGGCTGTGTGACCTCCAGCCCAGGTTTATCTAGCTGATAAATGGAGCTCTGTAACCCTGCTCACACAAATGTTCTCAAAATACTTGAAACTGTGTAATTGCACTAACGTGTACACCCATTGAGGTTTGAAAATATGAAGGAGCTCAAAAGAAAGGTTACTTTGCATAATTCCTCTCTCACTCTTCAGGCAAATATTAAAATTTTAAAATCACTTTAGGGCTGGTAGCTCAGTGGTAGAGGAAGCTAAGCCCTCAGTTTGATCCCCAGCACTGCAATCTATTGATTGCACTATTTTAGTGACATTAGAGTGAGTTGATTCCTTTTACACTCCACATATACAATTCTAATCACTATTTAATTAATGCAACAGAAATCTATCCTGTATAGGGATACAAACATGTGAAGTACAGACACTTGGTAGGTTAAGTATACATTATGTAGTTGGTTGTAATGTGTGGGCTAAAGTAGAATTCCCTCCACTTTTGCTGTTGTTTTGGATAGGTACTGTCAAAACATATTAAAGAACCTCAGCCTTTGGAGAAAGACACCTGAATATCCAAATCCTATCTTTGGAGAGATACGTATACATTGTATTTGGTGCAGGAGAGTGTTTCAAATGTCCATTAGTTAATGTTCTGATCTGATAGAAATCTTAGACTTCAAATCAGTTTCATCTACCCCAAGCTTCATGTCAGTTCTACCTGAGACTGAGGAGAAATTCTTGCAGCCTAGTTCCTGTGAATTCCCATACCTGAAAGATCAAATCCTCTGCTCCCAGCAGGCAATCATCTTAGGCCCTGAAGCATGAGATCTGATTACCCCTATCATCATCTTAGCTTGCATAGATACAGATGTTATTAACGGCTGTAGTTTATCCAACCCTTTTTTAAAACGCAGCTGCAGCATTTGACTTGGGGACCTCCTGTGAATCCCACTGGTTGACTCCTCACACAAAGCACTTGGGGTTTGGGGGAGGGAGAGGAGAGAGGGAGGTTTGTTTTGTTTTGGAGGGTTTTTTTGTGTTGTTTTTTTTTTTTTTAACAGACTTCCTTAAATAGCCACTGGGCATCTTTGTAAGAGATGCAAATTCCGAAATTACTTAGAATAGGACAGCAGAGGACTATGAGAAGTATCGGTTGGAAACAAAGCATACTAGAATATATGATGTGTTTCACTGCATTGGCAGAGATGGAGTCTGTGGTCCTGATATACCTACGCACATAATAGACTGTAAGTCTGTTCTCAAATGTGTTAGTCACATTTAAACCAGGCTACTGTTTTTTACATAACAATTGTTTCTACTAGCACTCAGACAGGAATCTGGACAAAGCAGGTCCTAAACCTGATGTAGAGGGTGGACAGGGGTTTGGTTTGGTTTTGTTTTTAATCTTAGAGGCCCAGTTTGTCAGTTCACACTGATCAGATTCAGTGGTTAATTGCTTAATCTAGTCATTGACTTTTTCTTAGCATCAGTGAGTAGCACCTTTCAGTATTTCTCTTGTAGATCACATCAGTCCTTCTAGAAAACAAAGACCTCCCAGGCTTTCTGTCCCTCAGGACACAACAACAAAAGTACCCACAGAGAAGGAATGTGAAGAAAACCCTTTGAGGCTAAGGTTGTAGAAATTTTGCACCTTTGCTTCAGGGTGCACAGAACACTGCTCTTCATTCCCACTAATTCACTAGGAAGTATGTGAGGTTGCTATAATTGGAGTTTCTAGAAGCTCTGGGTGAGAAAGAGTATCTGAGGAGTATTGAACTCCATCCACATCAAGAGAGATAGGCTCTTGGGTGGTCTGTATTTTCAGATGAGTAACTAAGGACAAGGTTTCTCTCTTGAAAGTTTGTCTCAGTTTCCTCATCAATAAAATTAATGAGTATTTCGGTCCTTTCTGATTTGAGTGCTCAGAGTCTGGATTATTTGGAAACCAAATTGGAAACCGTAGGAAATGAAGAGGCTGAAGAAGTCTGAGCAGTCAGTTTCTCTTCTCCATAGATAGAGTATGCTTTCTTGTTTCTCTAGTCAGTCTCATTTCAGAAAGTCAAATTCAAGCTTCTGTGCCTCCAAGGTTTGGGAGGCCTGGTGGACCTGTTCCCACTCCTTTTCACACAGTCCTGTTCTTGGTTGAAGCTTCCTGACTTCCACCAAACAAATTCACTCATACTTCCCCCCTTGCATCATATGAACCAAGTGTTTACAGTGCTTATGGGGAGGGAAGAGGCTTCTCAGTGCAAGGTGCAGTGAGGTGCTAGAAGCCTCTACTCTTCTGGTAAGGTAGAACCATGAGTCACAAAGGGTACAAATGGGGTTGAAATATGTCTTTAAATGGAGTTTATGGTCTTGCTTATGAGCTTCCTAGAAAATTTCAGGTTTCCAGCTGTGAAAGGAGAAGGGCAATCCTTGGTCATATATGCTGGGACTCAAGCATAGTTCATTGCTATTTTAACTTTTTTTTTTTTTTTTTGGTTTTTTTGAGACAGGGTCTCCCTGTAGTGGCTGGCCTGGAACTCATTATGTAGACCAGACTGGCCTTGAACTCACAGAGATCCGCCTACCTCTGCCTCCTGAGTGCTGGGACGACAGGCATGCGCCACCACACCGGCTTAATTTTTTTTTAAAACAGGGTCTCACTATATAGTTATGGCTGGTCTGGAGCTCACTATATAGACCAGTGTGGCCTCACACTGGATTAAAGGCCTGTGCCACCAGGCCTGCAGAAGCCCCTATTCTTAGTTGACTCTGGTACTGAATTTCTTCTTTCTAGTGGAGTGTATGCAAATAACTGCAGACATAGAACTTGCTATTTGTGAAGGGGTGTCACACATGGATGCTGCTATGCTCTTTTTCCCATTAGTAGGAAGTAACAGACAGCTCCTAACAACACTGTTCTGGATTGTGTCAAAGAAAAGCTCTGTAACTCAGTGCTCACTGTGCTCTAGAGACCTGGATTTTCTGGATTGCTCTCAATATTTCGTTTCTGAATAGAGGTAGCAGCCAAACAAAGTGTCAGAGGCCCACAGTATAATCAGGAGGGAGTCTGGCACTAGTTTTTTTCATCATGTCACTCAGCAAGATCTTACCAAGCACCTGCTATGTGCTGGGCTCTGCTCCATGATCCACCTCTCACCACTCATTGGGCAAGCCACAGTCATAGGTTAGATTTGGGGGATTTGGGAGGAGAAAGATTGAGACAGGGTTTCCCCATAGTCCCAGTTGGCCTGGAACTCCCTATGTAGACCAGGCTGACCTGGATCTCTCAGAGATCCACCTGCCTCTGCCTTCAGAGTGCTGGGATTAAAGGTATAGGTTGAATTATTAACACAACTTGGAAGCAAATGAAAAGCAACTTTTTCCTTTGTGTAAACAAGCAGCCAAGTAAGAACTTGGTCTATGTGTTTCAGAGACTAGACATTCAGATTTAGCCAAGTTTAACTGGTAGGTTTCCTCAGGTATTTCCTGAGTCTAGATATTTACTTGCTTGTCAGTAGAGGTGAAGGACATTTTAAAGGAATGAGTATCTAGAGACAAAATGGCCTCTAATGAAGTTGACACTGGATGGGGTTGAGTCTGTGGTTCACTCTAACTTCATTAGGTCAGTGAGGCAGCCTTTCCTGCCTCTTTAGATCTTTAGATTTAGAAGAATGGGGGAGGGAGAGGGAAGGGAGGCACCATTTTCTGAGCAGAACTAGCATCAAACCAAGATGGTTCTGAGGCTTACAGGAGCCCTCTCATACAGCCTAGTTAATAGGACTCCTTAAACAGAGGAGAGGGCTGTAACAGACATGCTCAGAGTCAGTGCACTGTCTTAACACGAGGCCAGCTTTGTAGTATTCCCCTCACAACCCACAGCTCTGCACACTGGTTTAGGGCCCTTGTCTATTTTTCTTGTGTTTTCTGCATTTACTCCAGTGTAAAACAATCACTTTTTTGTTTTGTTTTGTTTTGTTTTATGTGACTGCTCCCCCTGTAGACTCCTTGAGTAAGAAATGGGCCATATAACTAATCTCCTATATCCCCAGAGGGTAGTACATGGTAGGTGCTCATTATTTGATGAATCTGGTGGATTGATGGATACGCAGACAGATACCTTCATCCCATGGTTCTTCTTTTATCTCCTGTACCAAAATGCAATCATGCTTCAATAAAATATGCCTGGCTGGGATTGTAGGCTGTGGTTTAGGTTGAAAGCTCCAGACACACGAGAGACTGGAGAGGAAGTGAGAGACTAGCTTTAGGCCCAGTCACAAAGAGAGCATCTGGACTTGGCTTTCCCCTCTTGCCAACCTATAAACTTATCCTTGTAGCTTAAGGTCTTGTCTGTACTTAAAGGAGTTTCTGAGATAGATGGCACTTACCTTTACCAAGTGTTTCCCTTAGTCTCACAGAGAAAATCTTGGAAGCTTAAAGTTGAACAGAGTCACAGTCCTTATACAAATAACTATCTGGAAACCAGAGAGTCTAGTCACTGGTCCAGGGTTGCACAGTAGCTGGAGACCTGAATTCCCATCTCCTGGTTTCCAGTGACTCCCTTTGCTCTGTGCCCAGCAGACCTCTGTTGGGAAGGGGAGGACTTCCTTCTTTTTTTCTATATTTCTGAGGGACCTCCTGTGTAGTAGGCATCATGTTCAGGCCTTGGATAGGAAATTAAGTCACAGTCATTGCTCTGCAAAGACTTTTTCTCTGACCTGTACCTGAGACTTTCAAGTGTGCACAGCTTAGAGCTGAAGTCCCTGTGGCCTTCAGCCTGTTGGTGTGAGCAGAGGCCAGTGGGCTCTTGAGCTGAAGGCTTCTTTCTCTGTAACCTGTGAGTCTCAGGGTCCCAGACCCTCCTGTCTACACTGGAGCTAGCTGCCACCATTACCACTGAAATAATCATGCCAGAAAGTAATCAGGATGATTTCAGAACTGTATTGTGGATTATGCAAAGCGGGCAGTAATTACAGTCGGTGCCTGGAACACAGAACACATATGCTCCAAGTGTGCCTTGTAGGCGCCTTTTGCCAGAATTGGTTAGTTCTGTGGGGGGGGGGGGGGTATGCGCTCCTGTCTATTCAGTGGGCTTTTTGACTCTTGGTTAGTCTGTGGCTGGAGAAAGAACTCTCCAATTTTGATGTATTTTTCAGAAGTTTTGGTGTCTGCAAATGAGTCAACATGGCCAGTGTCCAAGAATCACAAGAGGTTGTTTGGAGCCTAGGACAGCCATATCTTACTTCACAGCTTGGGAGCACCTGAGAAAACCCTAGATCTCCTTCTGGCCACACAGCCTTAAGCTTTTCCCTGGAGACAGGCCCAGGTCTTCTCCTCCCACCACTTGCCCTCATCTTTGCCCACGACAAATTAGTTCTACTTGAAGTTCTTTGTCCTTGACCAAGCGCCCCCTTCTGCCTTCACATCACGATGCTGGCGGCAGCGACCACTGCAGCAGCAGCTGGATTTCTGGCAGGAGCCAGAGCCAGAGGACCCAAAACCCCGCCTGGCATTCTGTCTCTCAAACCCTGGCCGGAAATGCCTTCTCCTTCTGGGCACGGAGTTCGAATTTGTGTTGTGCCGCGAGCAGGGCTGGCAGGCAGCTCAAGTAAGCTGTCAAAAAGAAACTTAATTTTTCTCCCTGTCAACCTAAAAATTCTCTCTCAGTGCTCTAAACGCCTTGCGTTTTGAAAGACCGTAAGGAAGGGCAGCGTGGGAAATTGTCACCCCTTTTTCAGTTCTTCCGGGTGGCCCGGTACGGAGTTCGAATTTGTGTTGTGCCGCGAGCAGGGCTGGCAGACAGCTCAAGTAAGCTATCAAAAAGAAACTTAATTTTTCTCCCTGTCAACCTAAAAATTCTCTCTCAGTGCTCTAAACGCCTTGCGTTTTGAAAGACCGTAAGGAAGGGCAGCGTGGGAAATTGTCACCCCTTTTTCAGTTCTTCCGGGTGGCCCGGCCCCTCGCCCAGTGACTGCTGTGTGCAGTGTGCTGGGTCCAGTGCAGCCCTCGGGCTCAGGTCGCGGGAGAAAGTTAGGATCACGTGCTGCGACCAGCGACTGCATCGCACCGTTGGCTCACTGGGGAAGCCAGCACGCACTTGCACGAACACACACTCTCGGAACCCCAGCTGCCGGGTGTGCAGTGGTGTGGGGAGAGAACCCGGCCGGGTGGGCGGGCGCTGGTGCTGAGCGCCAGCCGCGGCTCCCCTCCCCCAGCTCGGTGCAAGGGCGGGACGCGTGACCTCTAACCTCTGGCCCGGCCCACGCCCAGCACCCAGGCTGGCAAGCTCTTGTTCGACAAGTTCAAGCTGCCGAGAGAGCTTAAATAGAATTAATCTCCTAGAGATTGGAGATCACCGCTCCCTTGGCGCGCGCTGTCCCCGCGCGGCGCCACTAACCAGAGCTCTGGAATTGCAGCGAGGCGGTCGGGATAAGGCGGGAGGTGGCGGAGCTCCCCAGAATCCCTGGGCCTGGGTCGGGAGGAGGGGGGCGCGGAGACCGTGATGCCTGCAGGGCACGGTCTGATGGAGGGAACGCTCGGCCTTACAACCGAGCACGTAATGGAGGCGACAGGAGCTCTGCCAGCTCCGGGTGGGTCGGATTCGCTTGCAAGAAGCAGGCGCCTTCCTCCCCGCCGCGGTTCCCAAACCCATCACGCCAAGGCGGAAGGACGGCGGAGGCCCCGGAAGACCCCGGCCCAGGCCCCAAGTCCGCACACAGCGTCTTCACCTCTGACTTTCCATAGATAGTTGCAAAATGAATAAATTACTCACCTCGGGCCAGATCCAAGTTTTACCCAACAGTGGGGGGCGCGGGACCAACAATGAATCAACTCACATGGCCATGTCCGGCGCGCACAATCACACACAAACACAGCTACCCAATTTCTTCCACGAATCTGTCTGGCACTCTGGAGAGAGGGGGAAGGAGTTTTGAGAGCGTCCTATCAACCCTCCCCTTCTCCCTTGCGGTGAAATACAATAATTCATTTTTATTACAAGAGAAGCACCGTCCTCACCGTCACGCACTCACAGAGCCGGACTCCCATATCCACATTCTATAACTCGTCAGCTCCCTGAGCGCCTGCATTTTCTTTGGAAGCCGCTTGGAGGTTCATTAATATCATTAGCATTTAACCCCCTCCCTCTTCCCATCTCCTCCCCGCACATGGCTGACGTCAGACCCCGCCAGGAGTTGGGGGAAAAGCTAAGTGGGCCAGGGACGCCCTATTCCCCTCCCCACGGCTGCCTGTCAGAGCTCTTCTGGAGATATTACAGGGGACCCAGTCCGCAGCGACAGGCACAAAGTCACAGGGTAATGAACTTCGGGGACCCTTCGCCGTTGCGTGAGCGACTGTCCCCAGAAACCCGGACCTGGCCACCTCTTCCTACGGAAGATCTAGCAGCAGTCTAGTTTCCCCACTTGGCGCCAGGTTCCTGCAGCGTGGAGCTCATCTGCCTCAGAGACTGCGCTTGTGGTTTTCGTCTTTCCTTAGAAGACCAGCGGTCTGTAAAGATCTGCCCACCCTCTGCATGCCTATGTAGAGGGAGAGATTGAAAACCGAGTGACAGGAATGGGGAAAGAGAGGGCTTTTGCCCTTTTGGCTCCATAGGAAGACTGTTTTCGTGTCTCCATCTCTGTCCTTCAATACCCCCCTCCTTGTGCTGTCCTCCCTTTTCTCCAGCCTGCCTGTCCATCTCTCCATCTGTCTGTTCATGCGTGTGTCCACATCAAGCAGCATTCCCAGCAGTTGCGGTTTTGCAAGAGCGGGGAACAAACTTAAGGATGCTTAAATTTCCACTCTGGAACGAATTCTGAGCGCCCAGAGAGCAGGGCAGAGCGCGACCAGCATCCACCTGTCCGGCCCGGGAGCCCTGCAGGCTGGAGGTCGGCTGGAGAGCTGCGGCGGCGGGCAGCGAGGCGGTCGCTGCTGGCCGGGACTCTGGCAGTGCCCACCAACCGCTCCGCCCCGGGACCGCCAGCATGAGCAAGCCCGCCGGATCAACAAGTGGGTACCTCTGGGGCAGCCGCAGGGCCCTGGCGCTTAGCCTGGGACGGGCAGCGGGGAGGCAGGGGCTCTTCGTACTGAGCCCTAGAGAGGGACACCAGACAGAGTTTGTGTCCCTTGAGTCGAAGCGTTTCGTGTAATGGGGAGAGCAATTTCGTTGCTTTGGGATGGTTTGTTCTGTTTTCCCTAGTGTGTTGGGAAGGTTGCCACCTACGCAGACCACCGGCCCAGCAACTTGTTTCTATTTAGCTGCCAGGTGCTGGTGATGGGAGGGGTGAAACGGGGGCGGGAACTGGGCCGTAACTGCAGGCGGCTGCACAATAACACAGTCGCTCAAAAACTCCGAGCTCCAGCGCGCAAAAGCAACTCTGCAAAGCGGATTTTGAATGGAATGCTTTACCCCCGTTTCTAGCTATTTTAAATAATCCTGCAAACTGGGAAGCAGAAACAATTTAAAAGTCACATTTTCCTTAATCCTAAATCCGCGTAGGTCATAATTGGGGAATTTAAAATATGGCGAGCCACTCTGGCGAAGAGAGGACCAAATCCCTAATCCCAAGGACTTTCGGCGAGGGAGCTGAGCATTGGCAGGGCCTGCGGCCTCGGTGCGCTTCTTCCCTCCCTCCAACTTCCACGGAAGCTGTAGCAGACCTCTGCCGACTCCTTGACGCTCGAGTGCAGAGCTGCTAGGACGTGCAAGGGCCTGGGCGTGCACAGACCGTGCAGAACCCGAGAGTGTGCAGGCCTGGGCGGGCGTTGGGAAGGCGCCTGTGGTGCTCCAATCTCCCCCGGGCTTTTCGGTTCCCGCCTTCCGCGGGCGGGCGACTATGGGTTCTAGGGTCCGTGGCTGGGGCGGTACAGCTTAGTGCCTGCAGCCCAGTTCTCCCGCCACCGGCGTTGTTTTCGCCTATAGCATTTTTGGCGCTCTCGGTGCGTTCCTTCCCTCCCCCTCCCCCCTTCACTCGCCCTCATTGTGCCGGGTCTTTGAAAGTTGGGAGAGTGCTAGATACTTCTGAGGACTGATAATGAAGTCTCTCTCAGGATGGATGCAATCCCCGCCCCCACCTCCCAACCCCATAAGAAGTAGGTTATGTTTTCATTATCTGCATTTGTTTTGGTGTGAGTGCTGCCGTTTAAAAATTAGAGCAAACTGAGCATCAACAAAATGAGAAAAAGAGAAACGTTTAGAGCTATGGCAAAGAAGAGGAACCCTAACCCCACCACAGTGCTCAGCCAACCGATCCTTGTACAGGACAGCGGTTCCCGCTAGCCTCAGGCCTGTATAGCCTCTAGCTGTTCCGATCTCTAGGAAGTGGAGCGAGTTAGGTTTTTTGGGGGGGGGGGTTCGCCCATGTTCTCTGGATGAGTGTCGTTCCCAAGAGACGCAGGAGGCCTCTCCTGTTGCATTGTAAGTCTTCATTGCAAAAACCGAAACCCAAGGGCCTGGGCAGGCCTCTTGGCTTGGTCACCCTGGAACAGGCCTTAACTTCTTTTCTAGTAAGGAGCCTCTGGAGCTTTCCTTAGGGTGCGAAGCCGGTGAGGAATTAAAAGGTGAGGCTTCAGAGGCGGGGAAGCAGCAGTTGCGAAACTCAGCTAGCTGCAGGCGTTGCATCCTGCCTCTGCGACCTAAGGGACAGGTGGACCCTCAGGATTTGGGAGGCAGAATGGGCCCAGTCTGTGCGAGGGCATTGAGTGGGGAAAACTTCAGAGCTTTCTAAGTTGTCAAGCCTGAGTTTGGCCTTAGAAGCCTCGGGGTCCCATGGAGATCAAGACTTCGCACTAGAAGTTACTTCTGTAGGTAAGACAGCAGTTCCTGCCCGCAGCGCCCCTGAAGCTGGGAGGTTTTCAGACAGTACCAGTAGCCTGCTGGAAACCTGAGCTCCCCCAATCCCCACCCCGCACTGGAGGCGAGGGGGTCTTCGAACAGCAGGACGGGTCAGGACCTGCAAAGGCAGGGGGCTTCAACTCCCTACTCGCAAGGCTTAACACCGCTGGAGGGCAGAGCGATGTCACCGGGAGCCCAGTCTGGGTGGTAACAAGACCCTGGCCGGTTACCCTTGCAGCCCAGACTAACTTCTTTCAACAGCCTCTGATGGTAATTACAGTAATCGAAGCTGCCATATATCTTTAGGCAATTATGACACACAATAAGCCCTGAAGGAACCCCCTGGGGAGGGAAGTTAAGAATGGCTTTCCAGCCTCTGGAAACCCTGACTGGCCTCTTGTCGGAGCTCACCCGACTCATTAAATGAGAGGAGCTTTGCAACATGGTCGGCCAGCCTGTCTTTGACACTTAACATGACTGGGTGGTGGAGTCTGAGGGACAGACCCGCTATGCCCAGGTAGTAAAACACCCTGATGAGGAATGTGCTGCTTCTCTCCTGTGCCAGGTTCTAGCCCAGCTCCCGGCCCTCATCTGCCTGGGCTCCAAGGTGCGACCCGTTGCAGGGCCGATCAAAGCCCAAGTGGAGACCACTGGTGTCCTGACCCAGGAGACTGAGGAGCAGTCGCCCTCCCTGCACTTGTCTTCTCCTTCCTCCAATCGGGTTCTCCATGGACAAATGTCCTTAGCCTCCGTCTGGATGGGAAGCCTGGGAAAGAGGGCCCACCGCAGCTCCCCCTATGCTTTCATCTTGGCATCCTCAACTGTGCCAACGGGAAGAGGAGGGCAGCTGGGGCTGAGCCCTCAACACTGGCCCCATGGGGCCTGTGCTATGCAGAGGAGAATGCTTGCAAAATCTGGGAACCAAGTTTGCTGCTTTCAGAGTGAGTGTGTGTGCGGTGCAGCGGAGCTGGTGATCGCAGGTCCTGCGCGGTTGTGAGTTGTTCGGGGCGTAATGACAGACCCCAGGGGGTGGAGGACAAGATCCCCACTTGGCCCTCTCCAACGCCTCCCTCCTCTCGCACAACCTCCCCTCCTGCTCTGTGGGAGAAGGGGCGCCGAGGCGGTGGCCACAGCACCGAGCGCCTCCCACCCCCCCACCCCCCA
>NW_008353027.1:6064623-6074035 GCF_000622305.1 Nannospalax galili
CGGGGTTGTAATTACCCAGGCTGAGCCGGGTCCCTACCGACCTCCCCCTGCCGGGTCCCCCTCACTCCCCCCCTCCACCTGAGACTGAGGCCAGGGCCGGGGTGCAAGCCCGCTCGCAAGTTCCCACCTCCGGTGCCTGGTGCCTCCGCTGGCCCTCACCTCCCCAGTTCCCGCTGGCACCCAGTTTCTCATTCCCGTTTCTCCCGGCGCAATCAGGGCGCTCCTGGAGCTGCTGTCGACTCTTCGAGAGGCCTGAGATTGTCTGGGCGGCCGCTGCAGGCCTTTGGACCGGTAGCGATGGGAAAACCAAGTGTTAATTGTTACTAACTACTTTTTACGAAAATGTTAACAGTTTTACAGACATTCCCTTTGTTTACGGAAGGATTTCCAAGTCTCTGCAAATCGCTTCAGGCACTTGTTGGACTTGAGAGAAAACAACTCCCCCCTCTTCCTATTACCTTCCACCTAACACTCCTTTAGGGATGGCTACACCAGGTTTGGGGGACTCCGAGCAAAGCTCTCCTGAGCCGGAGTGTGTGAGGTGGCAATCCTAGAGAGCGAGAGAGAGAAAAAAATAGAGCCATTTTAAAAAGAAGAAAAATCAGCCTCTTCCAGCGGCAGAAAAATCCAGGGAACAACGCACCTGGGACTTACGGCGAAGAGGCCAGTGTTTAAGGAGGAAGGACTTGCAGGTGGAGGGAACCGGGTGGTCGCCCCAAGCTACTCTACCCAGAAAACCATGATGCGGGTCGCTCTTCTCTCACTTTGCTTACTTTCTCCAGAAAAATTTTTTGCTGAAAGAAATAGTTTCTCAAAGGCGAACCACCGAACATTTTTTAATACGTAAAGAGAAAGTTGGGTAATTACGACTACCCTTATTATCATTAATAATCTAAGTATTAGCATCACAATAATAACTCTAATAATAACAAGCGCCCGGCGGAGCGCAGATAAAACTCGATTGCCTTCCAGCTGCCATCCCCTGTTCCAGCCGTGTTTGTTTTTCTTCTTTTCCCTTTTACATTTCAAGTTTGTCTCCTCGCGCGCTCACTAACAACTTTTTTCTGTTAAATGCAAGAGCAGAGGAGGGAGGCGGCCAAACTTTCCGCGGAGCAGAAAGGCAGCGGCGGGCAGTGCTGCCGCCGGGGCCTGCTGTAATCTTTTATTCCAAAATGGGTCTCGGCGATTAGAGGAGACCCAAATACATGTAGCGGTGCATGAATAATGCTTATTGTAGGAAACTGACACTTGCTCAAGGAAAAAAAGTTTGGCTATAAAATCACTTCATTATTTGCTTTTACCGCAGCTTGGATGCTAATCCCCTCAGAGGTCAGATTGCTTAGCATCTCTCTCTCCCGCTCCCCTTTCCTCCCTCTTCTCCGCCCTCCTCGCCCTCTCCCCTCTTCCCCCCTCTTTCCCGTCTTTCCTGCGATTTCAGGCCGCATTTTAGACATCCCCTGCAAAGTGTGTGGTGACCGAAGCTCAGGGAAGCACTACGGGGTCTACGCTTGCGATGGCTGCTCAGGGTTTTTCAAGCGGAGTATTCGAAGGAACAGGACGTATGTCTGCAAGTCCGGAAACCAGGTACCTTCCCGAGAGCTGAGTTGCTAGGCTCCCCTCAGCGGCTTCCCCTTTCCTTTCTGTCTAGGCCTCCTCTGCATTCCCCGACTCTCCCACCTTTTTCCCTTCTTCCTGCCTCAACTGTAGGTGGCCCTTAGGCTCTGGAAAGGTCTGGTAAGGTTAGAGAAGGCAGATGGGTTTACAGGAGGAAGTCTGAACGCCCATAGTTTTTCCCACATTAAAAAAAGATATCTTCTGACAGATTTTGACACTGGGTAAGGCCCACACCCAGTCTATGAAGCCTGCCCAAGGAATCTAAGGAACTTTAGACTCTAAACCACAAGTAGTAACCAGGAGAATGGGCCATGTTATGTTGTCTGCCGCTGGCCCATACCCCCGTTCTCAGCAGCACCCATGCTCAGTCTCCCGTCTATTGGTTGGACATTTGTGCCAGGGTCACCACCACCTTTAACTGAGACTCCAAAGTGAAGCTTCACTGCTTGGAGGACAGGTGGTGCTTGTCAGAACTGTGCCCTTTGGCTCTGTAGAGGCTGGACTACTCTAGAGGGCAGGTTGTGGGGCTCTGCTAGGCATGACTTTAACTGGGTCTTATCAGAAGAAGGGAAGGATGAGCAAGAAGAGAGGGCTCAAAGAAAGTAGCAATTGGGACCTTCTCAAGTTCTCCGGTGGGTCTCTTCCTTTTCTGCTTACAAGGTGAGCCTGTTTAGTTAAGTTTTGGTCCAACACAGGCAGAACGGTTTCACAGAGATAGGGCAGTGAAGGAGTGAACTGTGCACAGCTGCAGCTTCCAGCCTTGAGCAGAACCCCCTACTTGCTCCATTTCCAGCTCAGTAGCCTATGCCCCACACTCTGCTCATCCTCTGCAGAGGCCTCATCTTTACTCCTGAGAAAATCCCCTGAGAGTGTCTTAGTCAGGAGCTATCCTCTGTCAACCAAATGATGGAAAACATTCACTAATTACTGTGTATGATACACATAAACTCATGCTAGTGAATTATTGTGACTTTTTGTTCTGATGGCATGTCTGCTTATATGAATTCCTGATAGATTTTGAATGGCAGGAAATACAAAAAGACGTATGTATTTGGATAAATTATTTTGGCTTCTGCAAACTTCTTACCTGTTTAGTTGGGTAGTGTCTAGTTTATGGATACATCATATTATGTACACATATGGAACTGTTACTAGGAGCTTCACAGATTGGAGATTCTGTGGGGTGCCGGATTTGAACAGGTGCCTCCTTCTTGTATTATTATTATTTGAAACAGATCTTGCTATGTAGCCTGGGCTAGCTTTGAACTCATGATCTTCCTGCCAGAATCTCAGGTGTGGGCCACTACACCAGACCACATTATCTTTTCTTTATACCTAATTCAGAGATTTGGAAAATCTAAGGTGTTATGCTTTGTGTTTTTCAAAGGAGATGACTATCAATTCAAATATATTTGTATCAGCCCAAAATACTTGAAAAGGAGTGATACAGACCCATCAGGACTGTGTCCCTGGCAAAGAGAATAAAGGAACCAAACTAAGGCACTCCACTCATTCTTCCTTCTCTTGGGCTCCAGACACTTACATACCTATGATGCAATTTGAAGAAACTGGAGAGCTGACGAAGGCTTCCATTTTGCACTTATATATTTATCAAATTATTGGGGAAGATACCATTCCAATTGGACATTCAGCTATATTTAATAAAAAGTCCTTTGAAACTCTTTACATTGAACATTGTATTGGCCAAGAATGCTTGGACAAATTCTCACAGGAACTAAAAGTTCATTTCCTTCTTATCTTTTGTGCTATGTAAATAATATTTCAATATCTTACTAACATTAATGAAGACATTTAGAAATTGTTATTAACATCTTTATTTTAAACAAATTAATTATATGTTTTGATTTAGTTCGGTTGGGATATATATGCATGCTGGGTATGTGCTCTGTCTTTGAACCACATCTCCAGCTCAAGTCAACATATTTCTAATTGGAGAAATGAGATCATATAAAACTGTGCTCTTGTGTGTGATTTTCCTCATGGACATTTCAGGGAGGAAATGTACTCACTCCAACTTCAGAGTTTACAAATATTTAAAATTATGAAGTAAAATAAAAATTATTTTTCAGTGTCTAAACTCATGCAGAAGGCTAGGAGTATAACTCAGTGGCAGAATGCCTATTCAGCCCTAGGTTGTATCTATGTATGTGCCCCCTCTCCAAAGGCATTAACACTGGACAAATTCCAAAAGAAACCATGTCTGAACTGGCTGGGGTGGTTCTGCCCTCTAATCCCAGCATTGGCAGGCAGAGGAAGGAGGATCACAAATTTGAGGCCAGCCTAGGCTACACAGTAAGTATGAACTACAGTAGCAAGACCCTGTCTTGAAAACCCAGGATCTGGGGATATGGCTCAATGGAATACCACTTACCTGACAGGCACATGGCCCTGCATTCAATCCCTAGCAGTAGGCAGGGGAGGGGGGAAGACTTATCTGTAAATGTCCCCCTTTTTAATGGTCATTTTCCCTCAGAAAATTGTACTAAGCTGTGAGACATTTATTTGCTCATCCATCAGATAAACTAATACTCAGTCTATATGGTAGTCTTGACAAGCAGTATATCCCATACATTGCTGAGTTTTTCCCAGGGCTTTAGCTCTGCCCATGAATTCTCACTTTGTGTAGGACTTGCCTTTCTAAGCACTCTGGCTTCTGCCTCACTTTCCTGAAATGGCTGTTTCCATGAATGGAGGCTAGGACTATCCATCCCTAGGCCCTGAGGGTTGTCTCAGCATGCTAGTTGTATAAGGTTGTCAAATACAAAAGAAAAAGAAAGGTCACAGAGGCATGAACAATAAACGAGTGAGGTTTGCTTGTCAGATTAATGGGCTCACTCAGAAGGTGGCAACAAGCAGTAGACTCAAGACCTGACAGGCAAAGAATAGTGGACCAGGCTTGGCCGGCAAGCTGGCTTCAGGCAGACCCTGGGCCAGGTCGCTGTCTTCGGTCCTGAAAAGCTTCTTAGCTGTAGGACTGGCAAAGTTCCCCTCTGGAGCTTCTCCTCTTAGCCCTTCCAGATCTCAAAAATCACGAAGGACTTTTCCTTTCTGTCCGACTCCCTAAGGTCGAAGGCTGGCCCTCTTGTGGCTCTGGGAGTCTTGGCCTGTTCTCTACCTAATGCTGCTAATACCCAAGGCTCTCCTGTTTCCCTGGTCTGGCCCTTTGCTCCGGGGGTCGGTGGCCAGGGGACGTCCCCAGCTGCTTTGGTCTCTGCCTAAAGGTCCTGGGCCTCTGACGCCTGCGCTCTGTTCCAGGGAGGCTGCCCGGTAGACAAGACACACAGAAACCAGTGCAGGGCGTGTCGGCTGAAGAAGTGTTTGGAAGTCAACATGAACAAAGATGGTAATCAGTACATGCCTTTATTCTTCTAATGTTGATTGAGTAGTAAGTAAATTATATGTACAGAAAATACATGGCACTCCTATGCATGTAAATCATTTCCCCAACAGAACTCTTCTCTCCAGATGCTGGGAATGGCCTCAGGCTGTCAGTCGTAGCCTCTCCAGCAGCAGGCATAGTCTCTGCAACAGTGCCCACTGAACTCCTGGGACAAATCCATGCCCACGTGAGAAACGTGACCCCCAAACCACACTCACCAAAGCAACACTAAGGAGGGACTCTGTCCCTCACTACTGGGTGCCAGATATTTCCCACCTAAGGTCCTAATCCCTTTTCTTGCCTCCTCTTGCAGCGCTTTGTGGCCTCCCTAATTCTCAGTCTTTCTGAGAGTCCCCAAGAGTAGAGACAGGAAAATGGGAGATTTCAATCCCTCATTGGCAAATTCACAAAGATATCTAAATTATTATGGCCAGGTTGGTCTAAGGTTTTCTAGAGCCTTTTCTCCATTCTAAAAAATAAAGGTAGAGAGGCAGGATGACAACCAGTTTCCTTGGGGCAAAAATGAAAGCCAGACCTCTTTTATGACATTCCTGGGCACAGAAAGCTGCCAAACTCCATGTAGTTTCCTCCCCCTCCAAACTACCCCCCCCCACACACACCGTGGTGACTTGACAAGGGAGTCCCCAGGCTTGGGCCAAAGGCAGAGGGCAATGACAGGAGGGTCTGGGGAAAGGGTACAGAGAGGGCCTTGTGGTGGTGGCAACCTGGCCGGGTGGCAGCTGCTGGAGGCACAGAGCCCATCCCTCAGTACTCGTTTTGCAGCCCAGGAGGGAGCAACCAACCTGTTGAACTTGTGTATTGACAAGTTGTCAAGCTCTGCAGGCAGAAGATTGCCCTGAATTAATTTGTTTGTTTAAACTGTTGGTGGTAATTGTCACATCTCCCCTGCCTTCCTCCCGTACTCCTCCGCATAGGCTCTCCCTTGTCCCATCCCCCAGCGGCCCTTGGGCCCTGGGCTTTTTCTGTTGGGACCCTGGAGGCCAAAGCCTTTTCTGTGGGGGCAGCCTGGAGGTGGGGGAAATCGATTAGAGGTAGAGCTGTGTGTGTGGCACTCCATTTCTTGGTGGTGCAAGTGAGGGCATCTTGTTACTCGGAAACCCAGAGGGTTTCAGATTTCCCTGGGTCCCCTGGGTGAGGAGGAACCCTGAGCCTACCTAGAGACTGGGCCACTGTTGGGGCCTACTTTGATCACCATGTGGTCTTCTCCACCTCAGCTCCAGGCTCCCAGCCTTAAAGTGAGCCTGAGCGCTTTGTGCCCACGTGCCCTCTCCCTCCAGACGTGAGTTAGAGGGGCAGACAGATTACCTGCAAGTATCGTCGCACCTCTGATCCCAGGCTTGTGTCCATCTGTTTGTCTTTGCAGCGGTGCAGCACGAGCGGGGGCCTCGGACGTCCACCATCCGCAAACAGGTGGCCCTCTACTTCCGCGGTCACAAGGAGGAGAACGGGGCAGCGGCGCACTTCCCCTCCGCCGCGCTACCGGCTCCAGCCTTCTTTACAGCAGTCA
Source organism: Nannospalax galili (assembly GCF_000622305.1). Taxonomy (NCBI): domain Eukaryota; kingdom Metazoa; phylum Chordata; class Mammalia; order Rodentia; family Spalacidae; genus Nannospalax; species Nannospalax galili. Next base: position 6,071,166 of record NW_008353027.1, read on the forward strand.
CACAGCTGGAACCACACGGCCTGGAACTGGCCACTGTGTCTGCCACCCCTGAGCGGCAGACCCTCGTGAGCCTGGCTCAGCCCACGCCTAAGGTTAGTGGCTTTGCTACGTTCAAAGAGACGCTTCCTGAGCAGAGGGAGGAGTAGGACACACTCAGTTCTGAGCCTACATGGGGTCAGGTGGAATTCCCAGATGGAGGGACTTCCTAAGTGCTTGGCTCCTGCTCTTTCCTGTTCAGGCCAAGATGCTGTTCTTTAGTGTACAATAGAGCCATCCTCTGGGTGGCTACAAATGCAGACTCCCGCCAGAGCTCATCTCATACCCTCAAGCTCCCTTTCAGCAAGTTTAGAGTGGAGGCCAGAAACTTGTACCTTAACACACTGGTATGTTGGTGGGTGAAGCCCCCAATCCCAGAGCCACCATTCCATGTTCCTAGAGGTCAGAACAGACTAGAAGGCAGTGGTTGGCTCTACCTGGAGGAAGGGCCTCAAAAGTTGCCAGAGGGATCTATTATCCTGCACAATCTCAGTGCAAGAGAAGAATGTAGAGAGCACTGTCAGTCCCGCTGTATTTTATCTGCTACCCCTACCCATGTCTAAGCCACCCAGGATTGGCCCTACTAGCAGGGTCACCGTTTGAGCTCCCTGGGAAGGCTGCCACCTAGGGACTGTACTCCAGGAATCGGCTGATTCTCCCCAAGGCCCTAGGAAGAGAAGGACCTAGGATTTCCCCCAGAGGAGGCCAGCTGCAGCCCCACACTGCAGGGAAGCCAAACACCTGGGCACATACACACGCACAATATTTAATATTGCTTTCTTACCCTTGATGTGTATAATAAGCTTGGGAAAGTAGTGTTATGAATATGTTGTCAGCTATGAATGGAAATTCTCTGTGAATGATTAAGATGTCTAATTGAAATATTTCCATAATATACTAATCCTTTCTAAAAATACTCATATGCATATTTGTGTTTGGGATGCCTATTAATTTATACTTTTTTCACATCTATTTTTATTTACACAAATGCAAGCAGTTCTTGTCTAAACTGGGAGCCAGGCCTGGCACTTGGCTCAGCCCAAGGAGAATTTACTGCAGGAGACAGAAAAGCCAGACACCCCTCTGGAAGGTAGTAGCCCCCAAAGAAGGAAAATGGGCCTTGAGTGTTTGGTTTTTGCTGGTCAAAGGCAAATGAATGTTTAAGCAGAGCATCTAGATTCTTTTCACCCTTCCCCTGTTTTAACCAGTAAATTGAAAGGTCTATTCTTCTTGTGAAACTGTGGTCTTCTCACTTGTGGATGTCTTTCTTCCCCTCCCAGTATCCCCATGAAGTGAATGGGACCCCAATGTATCTCTATGAAGTGGCCACTGAGTCGGTGTGTGAATCAGCAGCCAGGCTTCTCTTTATGAGCATCAAGTGGGCAAAGAGTGTGCCAGCCTTTTCCACATTGTCTTTGCAAGACCAGGTATGACCAACAGGGGTTGGAAAGGAAGCAATAGTACTCAGCCTTATAAACGGGAGGCCATGTGCATAATTCAACAAGTCAGGCATGCATTTTGAACAGCAATGAGAAAACTGTTTATCTTTACCAGCATCATTCCAGGGGTTCATAATGTCTACCTATGGGAGTCATTAGGTAGAAATACAATTATGCTATTTCAGGGTAGCTAGATCTGGTCTTTGCAAAACACATATGCAAGTATATTACCTTTTTCTAGTTTAACTGAAACATCAAATTTAATCTCAAACTGAAAAATCTTAATGTTCTTTAAAAAGTGATAATAAGCTAGACATACACATCTGTATCCCAGCTCTTAGGAAGCTGAGGCAGGAGAGCCCTGAGTTTGAAGTCAGATTGGGCCAAACAAACAAGTAAACAAGCTATTGATAAAATGGTATTTCCTTAAGAACACTGAAGCTGAGAAGAATAGAAGGCAATTTTGGAACTAGTATATTTTATATTCCCAGCTTTATATTCTCTACTGTGCTGGTCGCAGTTTTGACTACTGATTTATCAATATATAGAAATAAGGGTTGTATGGTGCACCCCGCCCCCCGTGGACTAGTATCTTTATTGTTGCTTACTGGTCTGTTTTGGGCATGGCTAGGTATCAAATCTTTAGAGAAACACTCTATTACTGAACTATACCCCCAGCTTTCCTTCTCAATTCCTTAAGTGCTTTTAGAGCTTTTGAAAACAAAAAAATTTACATGATTCTTTGTTTATAAATTATATTCAGAGGTAAGAAATTATGCTCTGCTAAAAATTGGATTGTGCCAAACACAAATTTTGTTGTTAGGAATATCAAAAGTTGCCTTTGTCAATATTTCTCTACTCTTAAGAGAAAGAAATAAAGCATTCACAACTATTGGGTGTTACCCATGGAAGTTAAAGGCAAGTTCCTTACATTATTTTTGTTTGTTTTTCCCGTTTTGATGATGGAGATCAAATCCAGGGCCTTGTCCATCCTAAGCAAGTGCTCTGCCACTGTGCCACACATCCACCCTAACAAAGTGTTCTAAAAACAGAGGATTCAATTCTTCATTTCAGACCTACTACATCATTGTAGCGTTCCTTAATATGTTTCCTTCAGGGAGACTAAGCAAGGCGCTAAGCAGAGTTAATCTCCTAGCATGAAATATGGGTAAATTATTGTTTGCCTTGCATTTAAAAATTATTTCCTGTACTCCATTCAATAAAATGAAAAAAAGCATTTTAAAGTTTAAATATTTTTTTATTGTCAGTTTGGTTACAAACCTTCATGATTCTTAGCTTTTAGAAAAAATTCTTTTATATAAATCATCCAACACAGGCTGGTAAAGATCTCTGAGAAATCTTTTTCAAATATGAGAGGTTTTTTTTTTTTTTTTT
>NW_008353027.1:6074270-6113889 GCF_000622305.1 Nannospalax galili
AACACAAATTATCCGTAACTCTCTCTCTCTCTCTCTCTCTCTCTCTCTCTCTCTCTCTCTCTGTGCAAGTGTATATGTGTATATATATATATAAATTGGTTATTTTTCCAAAAACAAGAATTTGTACACTCTAATCCTAACAGAATTCACTTCCTGTCTGCCACTTAGCCTTTTGTAGCCTTTTGCAGTAAGCTAACCACAGTGAAGTGGAATCCAGTATATTCATTTGGAAAAGGAGACAGATTTTTAAATATTCAATAGCACATTTTATTATATGTGTATATATATATATAAATTGGTTATTTTTCCAAAAACAAGAATTTGTACACTCTAATCCTAACAGAATTCACTTCCTGTCTGCCACTTAGCCTTTTGTAGCCTTTTGCAGTAAGCTAACCACAGTGAAGTGGAATCCAGTATATTCATTTGGAAAAGGAGACAGATTTTTAAATATTCAATAGCACATTTTATTAGAATGAAAATGACAAGCACCTTGATGCTGTCCACTTATGAGTCTCAGAAAAATCAGGCAGGGAGATGAGGTAAACTCAGCAAAACCCCATTAACATAATTACACCCTGATTTCCCCCAACCCCTGCATGCCTCTTGGGAATTAGTGAGATCTCTCTCTCTCCCTCTCTCTCTCTCTCCTCTCTCTCTCTCTCTCTCCTCTCTCTCTCTCTCTCTCTCTCTCTCTCTCTCTCTCTCTCTCTCTTTCTCTCTGTGGAGATATGCCTTGGAAGGCTGCACCTGTCTTCTCTCCTGTCCTCCTCCTCTTCCTCTCTCTCTCTCTCTCTCTCTCTCCCTCTCTCTCTCCCTCCCTCTCTCTCTCCCTCTCTCTCTCTCTCCCTCTCCTCCAGCCCCATCTGGGAAGATGGAGACCCAGACCTGCAAGCTTAGTCAGGAGTCCTCAGTGTTCTACACCAAGGCAATCCACTTGCTCAGCTGCTGGTGGCTTTCCTAAAGCCTAGGTCTGCAGAAAAGCTTCTAGGGGGTCGCACATGGGTGGCTGCAAGGATGTGAAGGGTAAATGCTTCCCTGGGGGAAGCAAACTTTGAGGAATTGGAATAGTTGACTCTGAAATGCATATGCAGGCACCTCTTCAAAAATGAAAATGTGGGGAATAAGGGAAAACTAGACTATTTGGAAAAAAAATCTTACCAAGACAGGCATTTAAAACACTTTAAAATAATGGAAATTTACATATGGAAATTGTTTATAAATTTATAAATTACACACTATATTATATTATACATCTATTGTATGACAGCTGATGCTTTTGGAAGATGCTTGGAGAGAACTGTTTGTTCTAGGAATAGCACAATGGGCCATTCCGGTTGATGCTAACACTCTACTGGCTGTATCTGGTAAGAATTGCACAATTTAATGACTTTGTTGTAGAAATTACCATAAAAATACATTACTGAAAAAAGAACAACATGTAAAGAATAACAAATTCCTGCCGAACAATAGAGTATACCTGTCATTTATAAATCTATATTTAAATGCAAATAATGTTGTTTTGTTGTATTCATGACTGCTTGCATTGTTATTTAAATGCAAATTACTGTGTTTGTTATCATCCAAGAGAAGATTTTATATTAACTTTCATACAATATAGCCAGTTTACATAGAATCAGATATCTTAGAGTGACAATTGAATAGCTATTGATATGCAGGATTTTGTCAAAAATCAATATTAAATCATGAAAATGCCTTCATATTAGAGTATTTATCCCATATTTTAATTCTAGGCATGAATAGTGACAACACAGATTCTCAGAAGCTCAGCAAGATCATATCTGAAATACAGGCTTTGCAAGAGGTTGTAGCTCGGTTTAGACAGCTCCGGCTAGATGCTACGGAATTTGCCTGTCTGAAATGCATTGTCACTTTCAAAGCTGGTAAGTAGACACACAAACCCCAGTCTCCTTCTTCTCCAGTTTTACCACCTCATTAATTCAGCTACTTCAAAGTCTAGCCCTAGACTGACCTGTGCAAACAGAAAAAAAAAAAAAAAAAAGGAAGACATTTTCAAGGGAGCTGATATTTTGAGACTGGCCCCATCCTCCCTAGCTGTGGGGATCTGCATGCTCTCTAGGTGGACACCTACTTCCAGTGCCCTGTGCTCCTGCAGGGTTTCCTGTGCTGTCTCTCACAGTTTCTTGGTCTTCATTTCTAGTTCCTACACACAGTGGTTCTGAACTTCGAAGTTTCCGGAATGCTGCCGCCATTGCAGCTCTTCAAGATGAGGCTCAGCTCACTCTCAACAGCTACATCCATACCAGGTGACCGCTGTTTGCCGAGAACATGTACTTAAGAAAATTGCCTCCATTGTGAATGTTCCAGCAGGCAGTAAGAAGCCAGTTCAAACATCGTGACTAATTATCCTGCTGCCAGCCAGTTAATTTAGTTAGAATCCATGTCCTCACCTGTCTCTTAGGGTGGATGAGAGGAGCAAATTGAATTAGGTGATCAGAATGAAGAGGGGTTGGCAGGCACAGTACAGCTGTACTGAATGAACAAGCTGATCCATCAGCAAAGCTACCCACATTTCTGAGACTGAGCATGAAGAGGGTAACAAATGAAGTCTGAAGTGTTAGGCTGATGGATTAGAAAGTACTCAGATCATCCTCAAAAAGACAGGTGCCTTTCAGATGCCAGTCCCAGTTATAAGGAGCAGAGAACTTTCTACAGAGACCATCTTTACTCTGGTCATGATTGCTGCTTGGCTTTGGTCATTGGTGTCTGCTAAGTTATCTTGGGCCTTAGCCCCCACCATGTTACTTCTAGCCAAGCAGGGCCCACTAGCTGTCCTTGAATATTGGTTGAACCTCTTCAACACTGAGGGGATCCAGCCAAGCTTCCCTAGCCCAGCACCTGGCCTAGCACCAGGGAAGCTCAGCCAAGAGCTGTGGACTTTCTGATTCAGTTTTCAAATACAAAGAAGCCAGGCTTTTGAAAGAGCAATGGAACTTCTCTAGCTTCCTGAGTGATCTGAGGTTGGAATCGAATTGACAGGGACTCATGGAAGCCCATCTCCATCATCCGAACATTAGCCATAAATACCATGGTGGAGATGACATCACTCGGATAGACACACTAATACCTCCCTCGCCTAAAGGGGTCAGAGAAATTCCAAGTCAGTAATATCCATTTGGGGTGCTAGGAGCTCCTTATTCCTATCACGAATCCCATTGAATGCATATAAATGTTCTATGTTCATGAAATATCACTGAAACCATATTTATTATGTGGTGGTGCATATATATGTCCCTTTCTAAAATGAAGTGCCATGGCTTAAAACTTAAAACCCACATTGAATTACAGAATATAAATATTTGTTCAACATTACAAAATGGAGCAGTACATAATCTGCATAATCTGGCACATTTCCACCATTAAAATCTGACATGTATTACAATTGACCTTTGACTCTCAGAGCCAGTAAGATATTCAGCACACCAAACTGAGGACATAATATTTTTGGCTAGGCACTCACCATGCACAGAGTTCCAGGTGGGTGTTGTAAATTATTGGAAAGGACAGACGCCCTTTCCATTGCGTGAAGTGGGCAGATATGTCACTTTAATTCACACCACAGAGGAAAGAAAAGGGAGGAGTGGGAGAAATAAATTCTAATTGGGAAGGGTTGAGGAAAATCCAGAGAGGGTGATTGATGGGGACATGAGATGGCCCTGCATTGTGAAGGGATTTCAGTAGGGAAGGAAGGATTTAGCTCCCTCAGTGGAGGAGCTGATGGAGGTGTTGTTAGGTGCCAGAGAGGTGAGCCATGGGAGTCTGAGAGAGCCTAGCCCTCCAAGAGCTGCTGATGGGGACCTGGGAGAATCCTACCACAGGTAAACAACAATCTGTTTTAGAGACATAGTGAGGACACTGCATCTCCCCCTTATTTTATTTATTCTATTTTTAAAAATAGTTTATTAGGCTGGGTGTGGTGGCTCACACCTTTAATCCCAGCACTTGGGAAGCAGAGGCAGGTAGAGCTTGAGTTCAAGGCCAGTCTGGTCTACATAGTGAGTTCCAGGCCAGCTGGAGCTACAGGGAGACCCTGTCTTGAAAATACCAAAAAATAGTTTATTATTTTTTTCTTCCCCCTTCTCCCAGTTTATTATTATTTTTTATTGTTTTATGTGAATGAGTGTATTGCCTGCATATATGTAAGTGTACCCAGGTTATGCAATGCCCTTGGAAGTCAGAAGAGGATATGGGATCCCCTGAAACTGGAGTTATGTACGGACAGTTAATTAGCAGCCATGTGGGTGCTAGGAACTGAACCCGGGTCCTCTGCAATAGCAGCCAGTATACTTAACCACTGAGCCATCTCTGTAGCCCCTCTCCCTACTTTTAAACAAGGAAATTGTAGCCAGAAGACATCTGTTTTGGCAGGGATAGCATAGCACATGAAATAAGTTGCAACTATAACTTAATGTTTAGAGTCATATATGTGATGAAATGATTATGCCTTTTTCTTCACTTTCAAATCATTGAATACTCTTTACCTCCCTATCTACAAAAACAAAGTCTGCAATTGAGCTGAAAAGGTTAACAAGTAAGCTGAAGTAATTGTTACTGATTGTAAGCTATTCCTCTAATTATTTAAGACGTGGAGGCTAGTCACTGGCATGTCACAAAACTGTATTATAACTGAAGAGACTAAATCTATGATAGGCATAGGACACATAGAACTAAAAAAACCCTTCTAATTATTTATGCTAATAGATGAAGTCAGGAGTACATAGTCTATAAATTAATTAAAAATACATTTTAATATATTTTTACTCATTCTTTGAGAATTTCATATGGGGCACCCTTCCTGGGGCCCCATCCCTGAAGAAGACTGACACTCCTTCCCCCAGCAGCCATCAACTAGCAGTAGCTCCTCAGCTAGGGTCCCCCATCCATACTGGAATTTGGACTGGCCTGATCCTTTGTGCGTCTTGTGCATGCAATCACAGCTGTTCTGAGTTCTTTTGTGCAATGGATCTGTTGACATCCAGAAAGCACTGTTTTGTAGCAGTCCTCCACAACCTCTGGCTCTACAGTCTTCCACTATGATCCCTGAAGCTTGGGGGTAGGTGGTTTGATATAGATGTCTCATGTAGGGTTGAGCACTCCGTAGTCTCATAATCTACATTTTGACTAGTTGTGGATCTGCCTATTAAGTGCCATCTACTGCAAAGAGAGAGCTATAATTTTTTTAAATATTTTTAAAAATTATTTATTTAATAACCACATAATTAGAAGCATTTCATTACATCAGCAATGACATATTCAATAACAATTTCCAGAGCTAAGATGCACCGCTTTCAAAATTGACTATAAATTTTTAGGTTTACAGTTGAATTAATACAGTTATACCATATTGTACTCAGTATAAACCCTCTAAGAAATAAAATTAAATGAGGTTTTAACCTTTAAGAAAGACCTCCATTTCATTATTAAAATACACAGTTATATAATGTTCTAGTCTATGGGTATAAAGAGAAGTATTTAGAGAGCAGTTTGATACCATGTCCATTTAGCAACATAGCAGTAGTAGCTTCTCTATTAGGGCCTATGACTTAGTCACAAATTCTTTGCCCAGTTAACAGTAGCTAGTATGAGTTCCATCTTGTAGAGCAGGCCTTACATCCACTACAAAATAATTTTGAGCAGTCAGACATGCCCACACTCATTGTTAGTGTTTCTAGGTGGTACTGCACTCCACATGTTATAGGCTGTTCTTTTTTATATTCTATTTATTATTTTCATTTTATGTGTATGTGTGTATTGCCGGCATGTACGTAAGTGTACCCATGTCGTGCAATGCCCTTGGAAGTCAGAAGAGGGAGTTGGCTCTTAACTACTGAGCCATCTCTCTAGTCCTGTAGGCCAATCTTATTGACTTAGTATTCAGCCTTTTCCCAACTAAAGAATAAAGAAGTGGGAGAGGAGTGAATAGTCTACTCACAGAACATCAAGAGTCCATTGTCGGCTGGGGTGTAGCTCAGTGGCAGAGTATTCAGTTGCCTAGCATGCACAAGGCTCTGGATTCATCCTAGTACATGCATAAGAAAGCTACTTGTACATATGTCTCTGGATTCTCCAAAATTCATCCTTTCTGGAAGGTATTATTTCCCATAACAGTTTCTTATCATGGGAAATGGCTGGCAAGTTAGGTGGATACCACAGACAATGTAGAGATTGTCCAGGTAGCCCTGCCACTGCCACTCTGCAGAGCTCTTTTTGTCCAATCCCAGGAAGGGAAACAGAGCCACTAAAGAAAGAACTGGCTAACGTTTAAGGAAGACTTGGCAGACCCATTCAGCAAGAAGAACAAATGTGGAATCCAGGTGTTTTCTTTTTCTGTTTATTTGGTTGGTTGGTTGGTTGGTTGATTTTCTTTTTTTGGTCTTTTTGAGACAGGGTCTCCCTGTAGCCCCAGCTGGTCTAGAACTTGACATGTAGATCAGGCTAACATCGATCTCACAGAGATCCACCCGTCTCTGCCTCCTGAGTGCTGGGATTAAAGGCGTGTACCACTACTCCCAGCTTTGGCTGGGTTTTTTTAAGAGAGGATATCAGGGGCTGTAGAGATGGCTCTGTGGTTAAGAGCACTGACTGCTCTTGCAGAGGACCCGGGTTTGAGTCCCAGCACCCACATGGTGGCTACAAATTGTCCTTAACTCCAGTTCCAGGAAAATCCGATGCCCTCTTCTGACCTCTGCGGCATTGCAGGACACAGGTGCACTCACATACATGCAGGCAATACACTCATACACAAAAAATAATAAATAAATTATTTTGAAAAAAAAGAAAGGATATCATTTTGGTTGGATTTTGTTGTTGTTGTTGTTGTTTTCTCCTACTTTTTAATTAATTAATTATTTATTTATTTATTTTACAACCACTTCCCAGATAGCACCCTCCCATAGCCTCCCTCCCTTGGTTGGGTTTTTAAAGAGAGGATCTCATGCTGTAGCCCAGGCTGACCTGAAATTCACTATGTAATCCAAACTAGACCTGAACTCATGGAAGTTGACCTGCCTCAGCCTCCTGAGTCCTAGAATTATAGACATGAACCACAACACTCAGCTTTTTTTTTTTAACTTCAGATAAACTTTATGACTTCCATTCCACATTATTAAGTATGAGCTGGTGCCCTCTCCATGAGTGGCCATGAAACTGGGCAGTGCAAGAGCCAAATGAGGCGGTTAGAGTGAATTATAAGCTTTGTGTCTGACTGAAGAGGGGGGTTCTTCTTCACCCAGAGCTAAGAGAGAAGACAAGCATGAAAGTTGCTATCTCTGAAGCTTGGGACTCCCAGAAAATTAAACACAGTCAACAAATTCTTTTGAAAGAATTTAATGTCTCTCAGTTTCTGCGCATATGACCCAGGTGGAACCTGGCTCAGTCATGCATATGTGGAGCTCAGTTTTAGGTGGTTTGTTTCAGTAGATGGAGCTCTCTTTATAGAGGGTACTGATGCCTGACTCCAAATGGTTGCCTAGAGCAGTATAAGGGCAACAGTGAGACCAGAACAGGCATCTAAAAACAGCAGGAAATTGAACTTGCACATCTGAGAACAGATGCATGTTGGACATCAAGTAAGGAAATTGTTAAGCAATTTCTCACATCTTTAATTATATGCCAATTTCATTGACATGAAAGTTGGGTGGCACTGCCACCCAACAGAACTTAGTCTTTAATTTGCAGTGTAATAAGGACAGAATTATTTCTGAGAGTGATGAAGTATAATGCCTGAATAATAATTTGGAGAATTGCTTAGAAATAGAAGCCATTTTATTAGAGAGAAATAGCCTGTAAGACTGTTGAGAATTTAAAAATGTGAATTCTACCTCCAACTTTATAATCAACCTCATGGCCATTTCCTACAGTGATAATGTTAAGTTTATCATTTTGTTTAAAATTAACATCAGGTGCTTCATTTTGTTTTGTTTTGTTTAAGATAGGCTCTCACTATGTAGCCCTGGCTGGCCTGGAACTTGCTGTGTAGACAAGGCTGACCTTGAGCTCACAGAGACCCACCTGTCTTTGCCTCCTGTGTGCTTGGAATTAAAGTTCTGTGCCACCACACCTGGCAGCATCAGGTGTCTGAAAGCTGTTTTCTTTAAGAAAAAAAAAAAAGGAAGCACTCTCTTGCATGCACTTTGCTAATATAGAGAAAGTAGTTTGGGCAGCGTCGCTTGTTTTCTATGATTCCAAATAGTCTAGCCGTGAAACGGGGACTGCCCAGGACTCTACTGCAGAGACAGAGTCATCCTGGGGTATGTGTTCAAGTGTAAAATGCAAATTCCTGTCTGTTCTGGGTTCTGACATTGCTTTTCCCTTGCAGATATCCCACCCAACCTTGCCGTTTTGGGAAACTCCTGTTGCTTTTGCCAGCTTTACGTTCTATTAGTCCGTCCACCATAGAAGAAGTATTTTTCAAAAAAACCATTGGCAATGTGCCAATTACAAGACTGCTTTCAGACATGTATAAATCCAGTGATATCTAAGCTCTCTAGGTACCCACTTTTCAAGATGGGGCAGTATCAAATGAACTCCTACCCTTGCAGGACAAGCCTCAACTAACAAACCCTTCAGGAAGCAGAAACCTGGGAACGTGTAGCCTTCAGGAAAACATGCTGGCGGACACAAAAACAATAGTTATGGCCTGCTGCTCCACTGGGGTAGGGCAGCTGGAAGGTGAGGTGGTCGAGCAGGACCACCTGATGGGAAGTCACTGCTGCCGTGCCCTGGGAGGGGCAAACTGGGGGTCACCACAGACTGAGCCATTCTGCCTGTGGCCTGGAAGATCCCGCTGAACTATCAAAAGTTGAAAGACAAGTTGTGTTTTCTTTTCCTTTTTAGCACATGAAGTCAGTTGACCAACTATAGCTCTGTGTATAACATCATATTGCGGCCTTTAGAACTATGCTGTGTTGGGGCATTTATTTTAAAAAATAATGGTTAGGTTTTAAATCAAAAATATTATCAAAATTTCCCTTCTATCGTAATAATTCATTAAGTGGCCTTCAGAACCAAGCGAGCCAGTGAAAAGTAGCTTGTGCCATGTGGTTTCCTCTTCCTGTCTCCCCTTTCCCTATCTTTTCCTGTTCTTTCTCCTCCTTCTTTTCTTAATACCATAGGCCAGACAACCTTGTCAAAGGAATTAGTGAACAAAAATGAGATTCTCACCAAGCCTTTAGGTTAAATAACATCTCAAAAACAGAAGAGCTTTACTAAAAGAACCCAAGTAGAGGGAGGATGAGTCAAAACAGCAAAACCAAATAAAGTGGAGATGAGTGATTGGGTGAGCAGGTCGCTGTCCGTCAACACAGTGCTGAAACCAAAGGCAATGGGTTCCAACTCATGGGTCAGTGAGTCACAACAGATGGCACATGAACAGAGATGCAAGCCGGAAGGAACTTCAAGGGAATAAATGCTAAATGGTTTCCTGACTGATCCATTGCTAACAGCCTGAGACTCTTGAATGCCTTCAGAAAACCCTGGTTTCTAGTAAAGCCTTGAATGCACGCACACACATAAGCATGCACATCTACACACACATGCACATGTGTACACACATGTATACACACATGCACACACATGCATACACTCACACCACACCGTCCTACACTATAAGCTGCTCCTTTGGTATGAATCTATGCTTATGGATATGTAGAAACGAACACTTTTAAATAGCTGCTGTACTTTTCACACTTTGATTTATTAGATACTAGTACTGAGGGAAAAAATTCAGCACTTGGACTGTTATAGGATGAGTAAAACTTCTCTTGTACAAAGTGAATTAACTGATTTGTGAAGTTAAAAGGTTGTACTCATTGTATTTACAAAGAATAAAAATATATTGAATTTAAAAACTCTGCCTGATTTCTCCACCACTTTCCCTGGCTCATTCTCACTTGTCAGATACAAGGTGGTGGCATCCACAGCTAGTGGTAGAACCAAAGCTCAGAGCCCTCTAGCACAGAGCCAAAAGAACTGAACTACAAAGGCAATTTCCTTTCTACAGTGAATCCCATTTGTAAAATGATGAATAAAGAAATAAAATATAAGATTCTGTTCTCTACAGCTCTCAAATGTAATTGCATCTGTTAGAAAAATTACTGTATGAGGAAGAAAGAGTCTGATTAGCAGTCTTCCTTCCTTACTCGAACTCTCCCACCAACATTTCAGTCCTGACCAGGAACTTGTAGTCATAGAGTGACAGAAAAGAGAAAATGTGAGCTGGGTGTGGTGGCACACACCTTTAATCCCAGCATGTGGGCGGCAGAGGCAGGTGGCTGTGAGCTCAAGGCCAGTCTGGTCTACATAGCAAGTTCCAGGCCAGCTGGGGCTACAGGGAGACCCTGACTTAAAAAGAAAAAAAAAAAGATAAACTGTGAAGAACTGTACTGATGAATACAACAGTGGGGGAGGAACATCAGTCTGGTCACGCTGATGTTCCCAGGACGTCCCAGGGCAGTGGCCCCTCTGCTGGTGCCCCAGTGTGGAAATCAGTGGTGCCAAAGGCCATGGGCAGTGTAGACTCTGAATGGCAGACTCAGCAAGAGTTGGTATCCTCTGCTCATGGTTGAAATGATTTTGTAGATGGAATGTGTGGAAGTTCAGTCATCCTTGATTTGTCTGCAATTCTACAGAGAACGGGAAGTCCATCTTAAGGCAGCAGCTCAGTGATAGAGCACACGCTTGGTGTGCACACAGCTCTGGGTTCCATCCCCAGCGCCATGCACACCAGAATCAGCAAGGTACTCAAATAGCTATGCAAGAATATTTCTTGCAATTCTGTTTATATTTAACATTTTAAATTTCCATTAATAGAGAATAGAGACATTGTGGTAGCTACAGTGTTATTATAGTAGTTAAAGGGAATGGGTAGGGCCCATGTTTCAACATTGGTAAATCTGACTAATGGGGGAGAGAGGACACATTGCATAGGACACATTCAATTTGGTATCATTTATTCTGCAATTTATAAATAGTACTAGACAATCTTTTAATTTTTTAAAAACTACATGTATGTATGTGTCTGTCTGTGTGTGAATGTACACATGTGTGGAGATGTCCAGAGAGGCCAGAAGAGTGTTTCAGATCCCTTGGAACTGGAGTTACAGGTGGTTGTGAGCTGCTAGATGTGAGTACTGGGAACCAAACTTGGGTCCTCTGCAAGAGTAGTACACGCTCTTAACCACTGAACCATCTTTCCAGCTCCCAGTACTAGACAATCTTTGTGGGTATATAAGTTGTATAGCAAATATTTGAAGGAAATACAAGTGGGATAAATACTAATTCCTCACAGACAGGTTACATCTCAGAATAGATGGGATTCACAAAGGCACCAAGAGGAACTTCAAAGGTTTGTATAATGGTTTATTTATTAAGAAACAAAATCCAAAACACCCAGACCATGAGAGCAAACACAAGATCTGGTAATATTGGATAATGGGTCTAAGGTTGTTCATTCATGTATAAGTCGAGTTTAGCTTTGGTGCTGCTAGGTAACAATCCCAAAGGCTGACAGAAAACTAGCATAATTCCTGGTCACAGGACTTCTAGTCAACACTGAACCTGCAGGGTTTGGCTCTGGGCTATGATGTGGGTTCAGATGGGCTTCAGGGTATCCTTATTCTGAACTGGAATATCCCTAACATATCAGTTTCTCATGGCATGGAGTAGAAGTGGGGGAGGCTGAGCTAAACTATGCATGCACATGTAAAGCCATTACTCCTTCCACTTCCATGATTTCCCCTAGCCAAAGCCAGACACAAGGTACAATCCAAACTCAAGAGAACAGAGGGCTCTCCTTTCAGATGGAGTGGAAGAGAAGATTCTCTGAACCATAATAAAACCTAGTTCAATCACAATCTACTTTATCTCCAATAGTCTCAATAAAATTAAAAGGGAACAAGATTCCTGTGGCAAGCCACAGAACACTGATTCTCACTGGAATGTCTTTGTTTTGCCCGTCTCTGCCATTACAAAGGAGAATCAGATTTGGCTCTCAACCTCTGAAAAGCTCAAAGTTAAAACACCAATAGCAGAGTGGTGGTCTTTTACAAGGCTTTGGAATTTTCTGCAGGATACAGTCTTAAGATGGGCTTTTGTGTGTGTGTGTGTGTGTGTATGCTCACACACACACACACACACAAACACAGAATTTCATGTAGCTCAGGCTGACCTTCAATTCACTATGTAGTGGAGAATGACCTTGAATTTCTGATCCAGCTGCCTCTACCTCCCAAGTGATGAAATTAGAGGCTTGTTCAACCCTCCTGGTTTATGCAGTGCTGGTTATAGAACCTAGGATTTCATGCATGACTCTACCAACAAAGCTCCATCGTCAGCCCTCTTTGTGCTAGCTGGGCATGGTGGCACATGCCTGTAAACACAGTACTTCAGAGAACAAGGTAGGATGATTGTGAGTTTGTAGCCTGGGCTACACAGCAAGGTCTTGTCTTAAACAAACAAACAAACAAAGAAACAAACAACAACAACAGCAATAATACCCTAGCTCAAACCAAACATCAAACGCTGAAGTGCCTCTCCATTGACAAATGTGTTTTCTAAATCTGAGAAGGTCGTTTTTTCAGAAGTGTCATTTACATACTATGACAATGAGGCACAGAGCCTTAGATTTTTTTGTACTTGAATTACTCATTCAGGAACTGGATCAAAATTCTCAAATTATTTCATTTATAGCTCAAGTTAAAATTTTTTTGATTAGCCAGGTGTGGTGGCACATGCCTTTAATCCCAGAACTTGGGAGGCAGAGGCAGGAGGATCTCTGTGAGTTCGAGGCCAGCCTGGTCTCCATAGGGAATCCAGGCCAGCTTGGGCTACAGGGAGACCCTGTCTCAAAAACACCAAAAAAAATTTTTTTTGATTTATTTATTTTTATTATGTGTATGAGTATTTTGCCTGCCTGTATGTAAGTGCACCACATATGTGCAAATCAGAAGAGGGTATCAGATTCCCTGGAACCGGCAGGCGTTACAGACAGTTGTTAGTCATTTTGTGAGTGTTGAGAACCAAACCTGAATCCTCTGTAAGAGCAGCCAGTGCTCTTAACTGCTGAGCCCCCTCTTAGCCCCTAGTTCAAGGCTTTTAGTCAAACTTAGGATGCCAAGAATTGAACCCATTGGCTAGAGATCTGTTTCATGGTTGCCTTCCTTCATTTCTTTGTTTTCAATAGCATCTTCCTATGTAGCCCAGGCTAGCTCCAAACTCATAATCCCCCTGTCTCTACCTCTTGAATGCTTGGATTGCAGGCCTGCTCCACCATGTCTGGTTCTGAATTATATTTTTAGTTAAATAAATTACTGAATTTTAATGAATTGTAAGATGTATACAATGATGGGACTGGGTCAGTGAGATGACTCAGCAGGTAAAGACACTTGTTGACAAGGTTGAAGACCTTGATTTGAACCTCAGCACCCATATGGTGGAAGGAGAAACCGGATTCCCTCAAGCTGTCCTCTGACAACAATACATGCCCTGTAGTGTAGACACAAATCCCCCAAAACACATATACAAATAAATGTAATGGAAAAAGAGGCGTGTTCTATTTAGGCCTGGATTTTTTGTTTATTTGTTTTGAGACAGGGTCTCCCTGTAGTCCCAGCTGTCCTGGAACTCACTATGTAGACCAGGCTGGCCTTGAACTCACAGAGATCTACCTGCCTCTGCCTCCCAAGTGCTGGGATTAAAGGCGTGTGCCACCACGCCTGGCTAGGTCTGGATTATTTTTATAAAAGTGGAAACACTTCACTTTTCTGTATCTGGCTATCCTGGTGTGCCCACCTGCCTGGATCTCATTCCATGTAGCTTTGTTAGCATCCCAGGTTATGAAAGGGTTTCTCACTAAGTCTTTGTTGATTGGTGGGTTCCTTGCAGCTTTTTGCCACATCAAACTAAGCTGCAAAAAATCAAATGTCTATGTACATTTTTGTTGCCTCGTGAGGCTATTTCTGTAGGACAAATTCTTAGAAGTGGTGTTTCTGGGTCAAAAATTATATGCATTTTTAAATTTTAATGGATACAGCCAAATGGCTCTCCAAAGGGTTGTATCAATTTGCACTCCTGCCAAGAGGGCATGAGAGGGCCCATTTCACTGCTCAGAATTTAAAAGTGCTTAATCAGACAAAGGCTTGATGAACACTTCAGAAGCTGTTAGAAAAATACAGAGAATGCATATGCCATGAATATGCCACCACCATGATGCTACTGACAGGCAAATAGGTCTCACTAACACCCGTGGTCAGCTGGGTTCCCAGGCCACATCTGTGAGCCCTGAGGAATATCCATGTCATAATGAAAGTTGAGAGAAAGTAGACGAATAAAGATGCAGAAGCAGCTTGGCTCAGGTGCTACTCTACAAATTTCAGCTGCTTGAGTCTGGAGAGTAGTTCAGTAGTAAAACACACTTAATGTGTGAGGCCCTGGGTTCAGTCCCTAGCACTGCAACAAATAACCCCACCAAAGAAACCCCAGAAAACAGATGCTCATTTTAAAAGAATATTTAGAAAATAATCATTTCTGGAAACCGAATAGCAATCTCTCTCTCTCTCTCTCTCTCTCTCTCTCTCTCTCTCTCTCTCTCTCTCTGCTCTCTGTGTGTGCATGCATCTGTCTGTCTGTCTATAAGACAACAGATTTATTGAGTATGCTCTAGAGGCAGCAGGCTGGGCTATAACGTTCCTTAAGCTGTGCTCACGCCAGCACCCTTACTAGAATAATGGCTGACATGGACAGCATTTTTAGTGGTGCTTTCTGGTTTTTGGAACACTTAGTAGCTCTTTTTCTATGAATCCTGCTGACCTCTACAAGTCTGTTGGGGAAGGTCATTAGCACTTTTAGCTGCACAGGCCAGCTGGCCTGTCAGCAGGGTGACACCAAGCAGGCTCTCAGATGAGGAAACCAGGATTTTGCCACATATCCTGGTGCCTCTGCAGCGTGCCACAGTGCTACAATGCTCTGCTGGGAAACCTCCAGTGGAGTCACTGTACTGAGGACACCACGATTACAGCTTTGATCTTCAGACAGCAGGGTGGCATTACTTTCTCCATGGCACTGCTGCCACTCATAGCTGCTAATCTCTGTCCCAGAACACCGAGTCACAGTCAGGAGAGGCTCAGGTTTATCTTTCACAAAGCCTAGAAGAAAGACAGGCATGGCTCCTGTCCTACTAATGGTCAGTCTAGGATAGCTCCTCAGGCAGGAGCCCAGGGAAAGGAGCACAGGCCAGGGTCAAGAGGCTGAGTTTCTAGTTACAGTCCGTTTGATCTTGGGCACCTCAGCTAATCTCTCTGCTGCCCTGGGTTTTCATCTGTGAGAAGGAGTATGCGGCTCAGCAAGACCTAATTGCCCTCCTTCTGGTTTAATGTCTCATCATCATTATCTTTAAGTGGGCCCAGGAGACCACCAGAAGAAATTCTCCTTGGTGGCAAGATTAATCAGATTAAGCCCATTTCCAAATGTGCTTAACCTTGGCGATTTGCCTCCCAAATCCTTCCATTTAAACAAGTCCATCTCCATCTTGGCTGCACGTGGAATCACCTGGGGAGCTTTTAAAAGCCCAGTGCCTTGGCTCCATCCCAGACCAATTACAGTACCAGCCTCTCTGGGGTGGGGCCCAGGCACCAGGGATTTGTATATGTGTGCTTGAACCCAGGGCTTTATGCCATGTGCCCAGCCACTGAGCCATACACCCCAGCCCATACCAGTGTTAAGTTCCCAAGTGACTCCAGTCATAGCTAAGGCCAGAAGCCCCCAATATGGAAAGAATGCATCTGTAGGCCCCAGGATCCACCCGTGAGCCTTAATCCTAGTGCCTGTTAGCTCTCCCCTACTCTCTGATGACCTTTAAAAAAGTTAATTCTTTTCCCTCTTTTCTTGCTCTGGCCTGTCACTGAGCTCACCCAGCTGATTGTGGAGTTTGTGATTGAGGACCTCTTCTGACCGCTTCCCTTTCCCCAGAAATTAACGTGATCATTAAGGCTTATAATTTCACTCACCAGTGCTATCAATCAAGGGGCTTCAAAACGGAGTTAAGAGTCCTTTTGTAATTGGCAGCAGCCTGGGATCCTGAGTAGAGCATTCACGGTCTGTGGGGAGCTGGTGTGTGGTGCCGGGCTGCACCCTCTGAGCTGACTCCCAAAGCTTGCTTTCTCCCTGGAGCCATCAAACAGTCTCCATCTTCTCACAAAGTCCAAATAAGGAAGCCAGTTCTTGCCCCCAAGCTCTCTTAATAGCATGGTAGCTCTCCAGCCTGTAGTGGAGAAGATAAGGGAACTCTTTACACACACTGGACAACTCAAGTCTGGCTAAGGAGGAACATTTGGTCTGGCTGATTAGCCGAAGTTCAAAGTGGGGCTGAGGCTGTCAAACTCAGAAGGGTGATATGTTCCTGACTACTTTCATTGTTTAGATATCTCAGGACCTCAGAAACTACAGCCTCCCTCAGAGCTATGTATGCTTTGCCTCCTCCCCACAGCCCAGGTAACTCCAAGCTGCCTCCTGTATATAGAAAATAGCAGGTCAGGCCAGCCCTTAGACAAGGCTGAATTTCTTCATGGAAGAACTCAGTTGTCTGATACCATTTCTAAGACAGGCAGTTCTCCATGGAACACTTGGCATATATATGGTAGGTGGCATGTAGGCCAGAGGTGAAGGGATAGTTTTATTCAAATACAACGTCATGTTATAATAAGGAAGTGGAAGTAAGATCAGGAGTTCAAGGATATCATCCTCAACACAGCAAATTCAAGGCCAGCCTGGGCTACATGAGACCCTGTCTCAAAAAACCAACCAAACAATAATGAGAAATCCATTAGAACAACATGCAAAATACCTGCTTCTGCCTCCCGAGTGCTGGGACTAAAGGCATGTGCCACCATGCCCCGCATTTTTTTTTTTTAAAGGAAAATCTAGAGGGAAAAAATAATTCCACCTTCTCAAGGCAGGCTTCTTTTCCCAGTTGCCGCACACACACCTCTACATTTCAGCCTAACTGCAATCAGACCTAGCATCCTCTGCATTCTGATAGCCCCCTTACTGCCCTACGTTTTTTTATTAGTAGTTAAGACCTCTCAAAATCTCTTTCGGTGTTTGCATAATAATTGTCACTTGGTGAGCATATGACTTACTTGCTATTCGCTGTTTTAGATAATTAGGCTCAACAAAGATGTTTAATAAAACAAATGCACAGCATATGAAGCAGAATGAACAGCTGTCCTCTGATCTCCACATGTGGGATGTGGCAGAATACACCCTGACACCCCTGACACAAAATGTGGGTCAAGTTGGGTATGGAGGTGCATATCATACCTGTAGTCCCAGCACTTTGGAGGTAAAAGTGGGAGGATCAGGAATTCAAGGTCAGTCTTGGCTATATGTTGAGTTGGAGACCAGCCAGGGCTCCATGAGACCCTGCCTCAAAAACAAAACAATAACAGCAACAACAACAACAACAACAAAAACCCAAGAAGCAAAACAGACACAAAGTGTGGGTCACTTTGCAGCATGTCCCTGACACCTTACTTTGTTGGCATGCTGGACATTTGCTCTCCAGGAAGGTGTGCCACCTGAGATTGTGTTGGCACTGTGTGAATCCTACTCACAGCAGGAACCAAGCGATGGCTCCTGGCACCTGGTTACAGGAACTCAGCATTGCAGTGAAGGGTTAGTGGATGAGATCAGTCTTCCCCGTGCATGGGGAAAGGATGGGAGGTCTGCGTACTCGGCTTGGTGAAGGATCCATGCAGAATGTGAGGGCTGAGTTCACCATGACTCCTGGCAGTCCAGCCCCTCCCCCATGCACACACAGCTTCCTCACACCAGCCTCTCTTTTTCTCTCAAACCATCTCAAAATCTGATGGCCTCCTCAAGCTGGCGTTTCCTTAGTAATGGATCTTGGGGTCCAGAGAACATGCTGACCTTCTTTCCCATTGTTTGCATTAAACTCTGTGTGAAAGCTTTTGGTTCTTATAACAAAAGGCCTGAAATAAGTCAAGAAAGGAAGCATTTGGGTTCCTGGTTCAGAGGTTTCAAGACATGGATGAGGCAGAATATCAGAGGGACAGGAGCATGTGGCAGAGGTTAGCCAATTCACGGCCAACAGAAGCACAGAAAGAAGGGACTGGGGACCCAATATAACCTTCAAAAGGATGCCTCTAGTGACCCACTTCCTCTAGCTAAGCTCCTAAAGGTTCTACCACCTCTCAAAATGGTGCCACCAACTGGGGGATCAAGTATTCAACCCATGAGCCTCTGAGGGCACATTTCAAGGTCAAATCATGAAACCCCTTGGTCTGGGATTAACCCATCTGTAAATAAGAAATAGGAATGAGGCTGACTTCCAGAGCAGGCTCTGGAAAGCACAGATGCACCGTAAGTAGACTGTGGTGGGTACTTGGAGAATTGCTATGTGATTCTGCCACACCCTAGGTGTAGCTCTGGAAAAACAAGGCAGTGTGACCTGGCTGGCTACCCTTAGTGTCCTATCTGGATCTCCTTGGCCATCAGATGATTATAAATGATGAATAAAATACTTCGCACACTTTAAACGTATATAACACCTGATTCCTAAAGATAGAAAATGAATTTATTCCCCAATCAGCGTCATATCCCTCAGACTGTGATAATTTTCACCTACTTTTAGTTTCACTCTTTTCCTAATTGCCTCATTATTGCAACTTGACAGCACAGGGAAGGAGTTCAGTGACAAAGCACGTCAAAAAGTCTGAAAGCCTGTGACTAGACACAGAAGCCAGTCGATTTCTGTCTAGGGCTTTAGTTCTTTATTTTAGAAAGGACTCTCAAATGAATATCTTAATGGAACTGATAACTTTCCTAAAATCTCCATTTGCTTTAATAAAATCTGGCATCATGGGTTGGTGAGATGGCTCAGTGTGTAAAGGTGCTTGCCTCTAAGCCTACTAACCTGAGTTCAATCCCTGGGACTTACCTGGTGGAAGGAGAGAATCAACTCCCACAGGTCTGACCTCCACTAGTGCACCATGGCATATGTGCTGGAGAGAAGGGAAGAGAGGGAGAGAGAGGGAGGGAAGGAGAAAGGGAGAGACAGAGAGAGGGAGAGAGAGAGAAAGGAGAGAAGGGGAGGAGAGAGGAGGAGAGGAGAGGGTACAAAAGAAAAAAAAAGGCAAACAGAGTCAGTATGTTAGATGGCTTCAGTTGTCAACTTGACATACCTGGGATGAGGATACCTCAGATGGGGAACTTCCTCTATCTGGTTGGCCTGTGGGCATGTCTGTGAGGCATTTTATTTTATTTTTTAAAATTTATGTGTATGAGAGCATATTGCCTGCGTGTAAGTGAACCTGTGTCATGCAATGCCTGAAGAGGTCAAAAGAGGGCGTTGGATTCCCCTAGAACTGGAGTTATAGACAGTTGTTAGCCACCATATGGGTGCTGGGAATCGAACCTGGGTCCTCTGCAAGAGCAGCCACTGCTCTTAACCGCTGAGCCATCTCTCCAGCCCCATGAGGCATTTTCTTAATTGTTGAGTGATGTGGGGGGGGCAGCCTTCTGTGCATGGTGCCACCCCTGGGCAAGTGGTCTTGAGCTGTATAAGAAAGCAGGCTGAGCAACACCAGAGGAGCAAGTCAGTAAGCTGTGTTCTTCCATGGTCTGTGCTCAGCTCCGGGTTGCTGCTTTAAATTCCTTCCTCAAGATGGACTGGCTAGCTGTAAGCCAAAATAACCCTTTCCTTCCCAATTTCGTTTCAGTGAAGTGTTTTATCACAGCAATAGAAAGCAAATTAGGACAGTCAGCAAGCCTCAAAGATAAGGTTTGGGAGGAAATCAATCTAATGTTTTCTTCTCTCAGAAACTACATGGAGCCAGGCATGGTGGTGCACACCTTTAATCCCAGCATTTGGGAGGCAGGGGCAGGTGGATCTCCATGAAATCAAGGACACCCTGGTCTACATAGTTATTCCAGGCTAGCTGGGGCTTCAAGGAGACCCTGTCTCAAAACACAAACCCAAAACCAAAACAAAACACAAAAACCATACAAAACAAAACAAAAAGAAACTGCGTGGGTGGAGTCGCTCTGTCCCAACATTTTGTACCCTGGAGCTTCATTTGATTAAAATTCTTTTTTTTTAAGAAGGGCACATCCACCCTGATATGGTAAACCACACTGACTAGATTGCTTAGTTGTTGTCATGTGGGAGCCCCCCCCCCCTTCTCGGTCATTTTCCCTCTGCTGGAGACTGGCCTCTGTGGTTTTGAAGGTGCCTTTCATTGGGCTGCACTGCTCCAGAGCAATGGGCCACAGGGGATCAGGGGACCCCTCTCCTACCGGTCATTGTATTCCTGACTATAGGCTCTGCCTCCTGCCAGGTGGTGCCCCCACAGTTCTCCTCCAGAGCCCCCTTGTCCAGCCAGGCTGGCAAGGCTCCTCCAGGTCCAGCCTCAGGGAACCATGCTGTCTCTGTGTCTTCTTCATAGCTTGTCCCTTTCTATAGGGGTCCTTTTCTCAAAACTCTCCTCAAATTATGCAGTTTGAGTGGCCAGCTGTTTCCTACTGGGACTCTTGACAGTTACGGAAAATATTTTGAAAAAGATTCAGTAAGTTTTTGCATTTGCATGCTTTTCTGAGCATTTTATCCTTGCCCTTGTCTGGCGGGTACATCTATCTGCCCCTGAGAAACAGGGTTTTGCTTTTTTAAAAAAACTTCTATTTTATTTATTATTATTATTATTATTATTGGTCTTAGAGTAGGTATGTAGACCAGGCTGGCCTTGAACTCACGGAGATCCTCCTGCCTCTGCCCCCCAAGTGCTGGGACTACAGGCGTGCGCCACCACGCCCAGCTATTTATTATTTTTATTTTATGTGTATGAGTGTATCACCTGCATGCATGTAAGTGAACCCCTGTGTTGGGCAGTCCCCATGGAGGTCATAAGAACTGGAGTTATGGACGGTTGTTAGTCGTCATGTGGGTGCTGGGAGTTGAGAACAGTCGGTGCTCTTAACCACTGAGCCATTTCTGCAGTCTGAAACAAGATTTTTTTATTTCAAAAAAAATGAAAGAAGATGGGGGATTTGCTTCTGATATTAAAATTTGTTTCAGGGCTAGGGGAATGGCTTAGTGATGGAATAAGTGCTAAACATGAATGCATTCCTGGGTTGGACTCCCAGTACACACACACACACACAGGCTGGGTGTGGTGGTGCACACCTGAAATTCCAGCACTCAGGAGGCAGAAGGATAATGAGTTTGAGGGTAGTGAAACCCTGTCTCCCAGCACTAAACTATTTAATATTATAAAGTCAGGCTGTTATTTTGAATATTCCAAATTCCTTTACCCTGTTCTTTCTCACAGTGTATGGAGAAGCAAACTCCAGAGTTCTGTGGTGAAGTTCACACTCGGGTCTGACAGTGAGCCCACAGGCCTACTGCAGAATGGATGAAGTCAAGGGAGGAAATGCCAAGAAGTGTTCCTTTCTCATCCTTGGAGATGCAGATGGAGGAAAATCAGTCAGTACCAAAGCGAAAAGGGCCTTTGACCTGGGGTGGCGCATGGAGGATAACTTTAAAAGGGGAGGCACTTTCTGCCCCTAGACTTGTATGGCTTTTGCTAACCCACAATACTTCTCAAGTGGCCATATCTTCCATAGCATGTGGAAAGACAAGCAAGGTGCTGAGGCTTAGCTTTCTTTAAGCTGCATGTGAAGTGCAAGCTGACTCTGGAGCTAGGGGCTGACTACCACACAAGAAAGTGACAGGTCCCTCATTAGAAGGCAGGAGTGGACTGGAAGGCTCTGTGACTGGAGAACTTGGCAGTGGTTCAGAAGTGGGCAGTCAGAGCTGAAGCAAGGCCCTGCCCTCTGGGGGTCCCCACAGGCTCTGATGAAACTTGGAAGACCAAACTACTATTTATAGCTGGTTGGTTCCATGCTCAGTGACAAAGCCTGCTGGTGGGCAATAATATCTCAGCAGACAGGGACATCTTCCCAGGACCACTGCATCTGAGGACCCCCACCTTTTCCTACAGCCAGGAGCACAGGTCCACTGCACAAGCCTCCCTTACAGGGGATACCTCAGGGAAATGTGGAGCAAGAAGGAGGAAGACTGTGAACCATTTAAAGGGCTACTTAAACCAACCTCACAAGACCAAGCCAAAAGTGTATTTATTTTTGAGACAAGATCTTGCTATATAGCCCTGGCTGGCCTGGAATTCCTTGTGTAGACCAGATTTGCCTCAAACTTACAGCAATCTTACCTCTTATCTTCTAAGTGCTGGTATTATATGTGTGGGTGACAGTGTCCGGTTAAAGATGTGTTCCAGGATAGCGTCAAACTCATGATTCTCTTATCCCATCCTCCTTAATATTTGCCTATTGGCATGTGTTACCACAGCCAGCAAAACTGACTTATATAGGTTTTTTTTTTTTTTTTAGATAGGGTTTTCCTGTAGCCCCAGTTGGCCTGGAGCTTGCTTTATAGATGGACATAACCTCGATCTCACAGAGATCTGCCTGCTTCTGCCTCCCAAATACTGGGATTAAAGGCATGTGCCACCATACCTGGCTTATTTTTATTTTTATTTTTTGGTCTTTTTGAGACAGGGTCTCCCTGTAGCTCCAGCTGTCCTGGAACTCACCGTGTAGACCAGGCTGGCCTTGAACTCATAGAGATCCACCTACCTCTGCCTCCTGAGTGCTGGGATTAAAGGCGTGCACCACCACGCCTGGCTCTGGCTTATTTTTAAAAAATATTATTTTTATTTGATGTGTATGAGTGGTCTGCATGTAAGTAAACCCATGTCATGCAATAACCTCAGAGGTCAGAAGAGGGCATTAGATTCTCCTGGAACTAGAGTTATGGTTGGTTGTTAGCGACCATATGGGTGATGGGAATTGAACCCCGGTCCTTTGCAAGAGCAGTCAGTGCTTTTAACCACTGAGCCATCTTTCTAGCACATGCCTAGCTTATTTACATATTTTTTATTTATTTGGTGCTGGAGATTTAGACCTAGGGCCTTGCTCAAGTACTCTAACATTGAGCTATACTCAGCCCCCCAAATTTATTTTTCTCTGTAAGCAAAAGGAGAGTTTATGAAGAACAGGTAAATTGTAGATAAATTTTATTTTATTTTTGGTCTTTGAGACGGAGTCTCAAAAGAGTTCTAGCTGGCCTGGAACTCACTATGTAGACCTGGCTGGCCTCAAACTCACAGAGATCTGCCTGCCTCTGCCTCCCTAGTGCTGGAACTAAAGGTGTGTGCTACCACACCCAGCTTGTAGATAAATTTTAAAAACTGAATTTGTAAATTTGAATTGTGTGAGGTCATTATTTGGCTCTCTTATTTTAGTTCTAAAGTACCTGGCAAGTCATTTAAATTATGGAATGACAGGTTAAATAAACATCTCCAAATAACAATGTATAGAAAGGGTCTGGAAAGATGGCTCAGAGGTTAGCAATTCCTGCTGTTCTAGAAGACCTGGTTGGTTCTCAGTAGTCACGCAGTGCCTCACAATTCCAGTACCTGGGGCTCTGACACAGTCTTTTGGCCTCCAAGGCTGCACACATGTGACATACTACACTCATACAAACACAGATACAGAAATAAAAGTAAAAACAAATCTTTAAAAGTGTAGGAAAAAAAACAAAAATAAATAAAGTATAGGGGAAAATGGTGGGGTCATAGATTTTTTTTATATCTGTCTTTTAAACAATCTCTGTTTTATTTTTTATCTTTTTTCTTATTATTTATTTATTTATTTATTTATTTATTTATTTATTTATTTATTTATTTAGCAGTGCTGAGGATTAAACACAGGGCTAGGCAAACGCTCTGTCTCTGAACTCCACCTACAACCCCTGACCTTCATGCCTGGCTCCCTTTTATTTTTATTAAAAGCTTGATATAGCTGGGCGTGGTGGTACAGGCCTTTAGTCCCAGCACTTAGGAGGCAGAAACAGGCAGATGTCTGTGAGTTTGAGGCTACCCTGGTCTACATAGTGAGTTCCAGACCAGCTGGGGCTACAGGGAGACCCTGTCTCAAAACAAAACAAAACAAAAAAAAAACAAAAAAAAAATAAATAATAAAAATAAAAAATAAAAGCTTAATACATTTATTGAATTTATATATTTAAAAATTTTTTATTTTAAAAATTTTATGTGTACGAGTGTTATGTTTGCATGTATGTAAGTGGACCCGTGTCATGCAATGCCCACAGAGGACAGAAAAGGGCATCAGATCCCCTGGAACTGGCGTTTCAGACGGTTGTTAGCCACCTTGTGGGTGCTAGAATTTGAACCCAGGCATTCTGCAAGAACAGTCAGTGCTTTTAACTGCTGAGCCATCTCTTCAGTCCTGAGATTTATGGATGGATCTTAAAATATTGTTAGACAAAGCAAAAGTTAGATTGAATGGAAGAAGTCAGACAAAAAAGAATACTGGTTGGCCCAGGGGATATAGCTGGAATCTGAACACAAGCCTGAGTGACACAAAGCCTATGCCCCTTCACCTCCTCGCTAGGGTCCCCTCCTGTGTAAGCTCTCCCCTTGGATTCTAGTCTGGGTTCTGGGAGGCTGTTATAGGAGGTATTCTGGCAAGAGAGGCTTGGATTGAATTGTTTCTAATACCCCATAGCTCTGTGAGTCTTTCTTTTTAAAGTTTTACTTAGTTTTGAACAGTTAATATTCATGATTCACATACCACAGGAGGCTAAAAAGACATCATGACTAAATATAATATGGTACCCTGGAGCAAAGGAAAGTTATGAGTTCCAGGCCAGTTGGGGTTACAGGGAGACCCTGCCTCAAAAAGATCCCCCCGCCCCGAAGAAAAGAAGATGAGAGTTTTTGTGCATTCTTAAAAGGTGAAATACAGGCTAGGCATGGTGACACATTACTTTAATCTCAACACTCTAGAAGCAGAGGCAGGCAGATCTCTGTGAGATTGAGGCCAGCCTGGACTACACAGAGAGTTCCAGGCCAGCTGGGGCTACAAGGAGACCCTGTCTCAAAAAAAAAGGAAAAGAAAAAGAAAAAGAAAAAGTAAAAAAGTGAAATGTTATCTCATCTCTGTCTTTGGGCAACCCATCCCTAACACCAGGAGCCAATATTGTTTCTTATGTAATACAGGGATATTCAAATAATACTTAAAAGAAAATATATTCTAAGGCTGGAGAGATGTGGTCTGTGACATGTCCCCAGTACTGTCCCCAGTCGACAGGTCTGTCCTTAAGGAGGGAGCAAATGAAGGCCAGAGCTGGCTGCAGTTGCAAAGAATAGCAAGGTCCTAATGAAGCCGTAGTCGAATGATTAACATTCCTGACATCAATGTCCACTGTCCTTCAGAGCGCCTGAAGGCCACAGTCTTGGATCTACAGCACACAAAGGGTCAAGTCTCACAGATCTGCACCTAGTGGAGAAAAACCCCACAGGTCAAAGTGTTCAGATTACAGCCCAGGAAAATCCCTTTGTAGAAAGACAGCAAATCCCCAGTGCAGTTGAAAGGACAAAACTTTCTTCACCTTAGAGACACTCCAATGAATAAACCGGTTCAACATGGTTTGGATTTACTGAACATGAAAACAACTGGATTAAAGTATAATCTAGCTGGAAAGGAAAGGAAATGTACCGAGAAAGCTGAGTAATGACAAGGCCACAGTGTTTACCTCTGCCAAGCAGGAATAGCCATTTCGGTTTTATAACCGAAGTCTCTTCAATGGCTAACTTTCATTCAGCTCAAGCACAGGGGGCTCTGCTCAGGTTGGCCCCTGAAAACACCAGCCTCAGAGTAACTATGCAAGCACTGGGGGCATGGAATCTGCAGGCCCTCGCTGCAGGGGGAAGCTCTAGCACACACCCTGTGTCGGAGGCAGCATCCATCACACAGGTGCAGGTTTTGAGGTCACAAAGACTAGGATTTCACTTTTTATTGGCTATGTGACCTTGATCAAAGTAAAATTTATTCTAGCTCTTCTCTTGATAAAATGGATTCTAAGTTTCTCTATATTACCCATCTGTTCTTGTATGCTGCCTACCTTGTCCATTGTAATGTTTAACATATTAATGTTATTTCTAACAATTCCGACATTATGATGTATCACTCTGGTTCTGATGAGCTCTTCAGACTTATTTTGTGTTTACATGACTTGTTAATTGTTGTTGAAAACCAGATATGCACTGAGTAATACAAACTAAAAGAAACAGGCCTTAAGACAGAATATTTAAGGCAATCTGGCTAGAGTTGGGCTGTTTAATGCTTGTGGTAGTTTTATACACTGAAGGCTTCACCTTCCTCTGTGTCTGTTTAGGTTTACCTAATTACTCCTCAGAGAAGGGATGACAGCTATAATCACTGTGATTACACCAGAGTCCCATTAGTGTGGTGGAAGGTGTGAGGAGGGGGATGGTCCATAGTGTCCAGATCAAATCTTATCATTTCAGTGGGCTTGTGGCATACACAAATATACCTCCAAGGGTACGTACAGCTTTCAACTCTGTGGCCCTTACTTTCCTTCCCTGGCTTCAGCATTTCCCACCTATTTCCTTGAAGTTCTCACTGGTGACTGTTCTTTTACTTCAGTAAGACTGGAAGGAGGCTGGCAGAGGGCTGCAGACAGAATGCCTGTCCCCGACCTGGTAGAAGGCTCTAGAAATCTTTTACTCTGCAGAGTAGGGAAAGGAGGGAGGGGTTCTAAAAAGGATCTGGCAGTTGCTTTACGTATTTGTTGTATTTTTTTGGCCAGGGCAAAGGGACTGCTCCTCTTCATCTACACTGTACCTGGTAGGGTTCCTAGAGGTAAAGTCTACAGACATACAGGAGCCCTCTAAAAGTGCAATTTTCAGGGACTCATTCTCATAACAGTCCATACTCAGCCGCCAGCAAGCCATCTACATTCTTTTTTAAAATTATTTATTTCTTTATTGGGGGGCACATACCCCATGACATACATGTGTAGGTCAGAGGACTGTCTGGAAGAGTCAGTTCTCTCCTTCCACCATCTGGATCTCAGGGATTGAACTCAGGTCAATTGGCAGTAAGCCCCATTACCCTGATGAGCCACCTCACTGGTCCCAAGTCATCCTAACCAGGTCACAGCTGCCGTGACTTCTCCCAGAAAGCTGATACTAATTGGTCTTCTCTAGATGAGTCCTTCGGATCTTGGGGAGATAGTTTGCCCTGCAACTCTAATTCTGAGGGGTCCAAGAAAGAATTGATCTTATTTTTCTTTTTTGATGCTGGAGATTAAACTCTTGCAGGGTCTTATACAGGTTAGACAACTGGCCTACCATTGAGCTACAAGCAACATGTTTATTCTCTGGCTATCATGAGTTTTGATTGGCAGTAACACAGGACTGACCACAAGGAAATGATTTCTCTTGCCTGTGCTTTGCACTTCTGCAGCATTTAGTGTTACTGGCAGGGTTAACTAGGCCACTGTGACTGAAAGACAGCACTAAATGACCTTTTGTGTGTTGGACATAATTTCCCTAGCCTTCAAATCAAGGTCATACTTTCTCTGTGAGTTCAGAATAGGAGAAACTTTACTGTAATCACTCACTATAAATCAAGATAAAAGTAATTTCCAAAGATCTGATAAGATTTTTCCTCAGCTTCCTGATTTTCTTTTTGTAAAGGCTGTTAGTCAACTGTGGGAGAGCCCAGGTCACTATGTGAAGTACCATTCCTGGACAGGTGGTCCTGTGTTATACAGAAAGCAGGCTGAACACAGGCCAGAGGAGCAGGTGAGGTTCCCCCATGGTCTCGGCTTCAGTTCCTGCCTCCAGGTTCCAGCTTGAACTCCTGCCCTGGCTTCCCTCTGTGATGGATTCTAAGATATAAAATGAAATAAATCCTTTTCTCCCTCATCTTTGTTTTGCTCAGTGTTTTTTTTTAATTAATATTTTATTATTTTTATTTTATGTGCATGAGTGTATTGCCTGCATGTATGTGAGCGGATTCATATTGTGCAATGCCGTGGAGGTCAGAAGAGGGCTTCTGATTCCTCTGGAACTGGAGTTAAGGACAGTTCGTAGCCACCATGTGGGTGATGGGACTTGAACCTGAGTCCTCTGCAAGAGCAGTCAGTGCTCTTAACCGCTGAGCGAACTCTCCAGCCCCTTGGTCAGTGTTTTGGTCACAATAGAAAGTAACTAGGATACCAACTAAGTTCAAATGACTGAAGTTTGAATCACAGGGCCTTCCCTAGCTCAGTCCCCAGCTCAGCTATTTCAGCATTAAGCATCCTGGGATGCTTAAAGAGGTCCTTGACTCAGTCTTACAGAGTAACTGTGTTATGTTTACTTAATTGAACCCCAACTTAAAAGCAAAATCAAGCCTGTCATGTACTTGTGTTTGGCCTTGACGCAAGTCATAGGAAATGTTCCTGGAAACCTGGTCTTTTACTCAGCCAACAATTGTGTGGAAAGTCACAGGCCCTATCCACACAAGTATGCCGTATGTGTGGCCTTTTGATATAGACATCTTCATAATGTGAATCCAGTTACTCCATCCTGCATAACCTTGAACCCAGTCCTCAAGTTTTTAGAGCCTGTCTTTTCATCTGCGAAGAAAAATACCATGTACATAGGGGAGTTCTGTTAGAGACCATAGAGGAAATCCTGGAGGTGATGTTCTCTATTCTCTTAAGACAATTTTAAACCCCTTTCCCAACCCAAACACCTGTGTTTAGTCCTAATCACCACTGGCATACACTACTGGGCATGTAATCTACAGGTCAGATAGGACACTAAGCTGTCCTTCCAACATATTTTATCTATACTGGCTCAGGGGTCAGAGGCCTCCTTTCATTGGGTGTGTTTGCAACTGCTCCTACAGAGGGAGTTTTCCTTCCGAGTAGCCCATAACAAAAAGGCCAAATTGAAAAGCAAAAAAATGTAAAGCGTCCCTCTCCTGTCTAGGTCACACTAGAAGGCTGACGGTCCCCTGGGCACCCAAGCAAGGAACCAAATATTAGCTAAACTTACTCTGGAACTTCTACGCAAATGGCTTCAGAGGTCACTTAATAGGACAGAACTCATGGCTTCCTGCATGCTAGGCGAGCACTCTACCAAAGTTAGGTAACTACTAGGAAGCTTTTACCTATCCAGAAGACGCTGTTGTATGGAATCTTACATTTAATCCTGTATTAGTTACTTTTTTGGGTCATGTTCTGATGACCAAAATAGGACAGAAACGACTTAAGGGAAGGAATTATTTTGACTCTTGGTCTCAGAGGCTCAGCTGGTTGTGGTGGTTTTTATGGAAGTGGAGGCACAGTGGTGGAGGTAACTATCCACAGGGAAGCAGTTGCTGGAACTTGGCAGCTGGGCTAAGAGTTTCCAAGGGCCAGCCCCTACTGGCTTCCTACCAGCCAGGCCCCACTTGTGTTCACAGTGTCTACCCTCCAAAAGAAATATCACCAACTGGGGAACAAGTACTCAAAACATGAGCCTGTGGGGGGCAATGGAAACTACAATTCTCAACATGCCGACAAATTATTAAAGCACCTACTAATGACCATTTGCAGTTGGCAGAAGAGGAGACAAATTGCTGAGTAGGCAGAGCTTTAAATTTCTTACTAGCCATCCAATGCTTTGTAAATCGGGTAAATTTTGTTCTTTTAGGAAGCCTGGGTTTTGGAACTCCGCCCTATGTGGTTAGAATGAACAGCACCTCCATTTTCACTTTTGAGTGTTTAAGGTATTTTACTCCAGACATATTTTACTCTGACATATCTAAGAGACAACACTGAATAGTACCACCCTGCAAAAAGACATATTACTTGGAACAAACAACTGTTACCTAGTTAAAAACCTTTGACTTTTCAAGAGCATTTCCTCAGGAGGAAATGGTGGTCGAGACTGGAAAGCAAGCAGGGTCTACAAACTGTCCTGTCACAGCAGTCCCTGCTTTCCAAAGACCAAAACCCTGAGAATTCCAGAGAGTAGAAACACCAGTGCTACTTTCTTGTTGGGGAGGATGTCCTGAGCATTCCAGGTTTAGCTGCAACTAAGGTGGTCTGACTCCATTAGCATTCCTCAGTTGTAAGGATCAAAAATATATAGACATTGCCTAGTGTCCTTGACTGGGACAAGAGTGGCAGCAAAAGTGTCCCTGGTTGAACCACTGCTTCAGGAGGACTACTCAGCAGAACCTATCTTGAACGTTAACATCTATTTTTGTCTGTGTATGTGCGCGCATGCCACAGTACACTTGTGGTCAGAGGACAACTTGTGGGAGTGGGTTCTCTCTACCATGTGAATCCTGGGGATTGAAATCAGGTCCTCAGACTCAGTGGCCTTTACTTACCCAGACATCATACCAGCCCCTTTATTTCATTTTGTATACCAGAAACCAAGAGCCTTGATTTTACTTCTTTAGCTCACTGAAATAAAATGTAGATGTTATTTTGTGTGTTTGATCACATAGGCAGGTGCACTGAACATATGTGTACATGAGGATGGAGGCCCAAGGTTGACATCAGATACCTTCCTTGGTTG
Organism: Nannospalax galili; assembly: GCF_000622305.1. Taxonomy (NCBI): domain Eukaryota; kingdom Metazoa; phylum Chordata; class Mammalia; order Rodentia; family Spalacidae; genus Nannospalax; species Nannospalax galili. Next base: position 6,104,792 of record NW_008353027.1, read on the forward strand.
CTTTCCACCTTCTATATTGAGGCAGGCTCTCTGAGCTCACCTTCTGTGAGCTAGGATTGCAGGCAGGCCACCATGCCCACCTGGCTTTCACATGGCTTCTGGGGATCTTAACTCCAGTCCTCATGCTTGGGTAATAAGTTTTACCCTGAACCATCTTCCCAGTTCTCTTGTTTACAAAAGACAGCTTTATTATTATTTTACTTATTTATTTTGGTCTTTTTGAGACAAGGTCTCCCTGTAGCCCCAGTTGGCCCGGAACTCACTCTATAGACCAGGCTGGCCTCAATCTTAGAGATGTGCCTGCTTCTGCCTACCAAGTGCTGGGATTAAAGGTATAAAAACGACAGTCTTTTGTTTTTAATCATGTGTCTGTGCTTTTGTGTAGGTGAGTGAAGGTGCACAGGGAGGCCAGATGTTGGATCCCCTGGAGCTGGAGTTACAGGCAGCTGTGAGCTGCCTGACGTAGGTCATGGGAACCAAACTCCAATCCTATGAAAGAGCAGTTCAAGTTCTTGACTGCTGAACCATCTCTCCAGCCCTTTATATATTCTTCCTTTCTCTTTTCTCTTCATCCCTCCCCTCCCCTCCCTTTCCCTCTTTCCTTCTGTTTTTGGAACAGGATTTTGCTATGCAGCCCAGGCTACCCTGAACTCATTGCAAACCCTCCTGCCCGTGTTTCTTGAATGCTGGGATTGCAAGTGTACACCACTGCTCTTGGCTGCTTTATAGCATCTTGTACTGTTAAAGTCCCCGGTTTCATGGAATTGGTTACATATTGTGTGAGCAACAAAAGGCCTTTTACTGCAGCTGCAACTTCATCTCATTGTAGTCTGCTTGGTGAACATGCTGTTTGGCTGAGATCAAAGGTTATTTCCTCTCAAATATACTCCCTGGAATTTGAGTGTGCTGGCACATGCCTATGATTCCAGCATTGGGAGGCTGAGTCAGGATGACCATGAGTTTGAGGCCAGTCTGGGCTACTGACTTGTCTCGAGAGGAGATGCTCTGGGGTTAGAGGACTACCTCTCCTCTTCTTGGGATCCAACACTAGATCACAGTGGTCCCCAAACCATCTGGTGTGCAGATTCAAACTACAAACTACATTCTGGTTGCAAAAGCCGAGCCAAATACACAGCAAGAAGCTCTACAGTTTTCTGGTCTTGTTTTTGTAAGTCAGATTGCAAGGCTTTGTTCTTCTCCCCTAAAAAGAATTGAGTGTGCAACTAGCACAAGCCTAATTACAGAGAGTATGCACCTGCTGACTTCTTATACCCTTGCTAAGCTTAAACAAGTTGTTCAGATGGACTAGGAAAAAAATGCTGAGAAACAGGAGGCATGATACTGACTTATTTTAAAAGGTCTTTTAGAGAATGACTTGAGATTCTAAAGTAGTTCTCAAACACAGAGTTCTTTATAACAAGGCAGTAAGCCTTAAGGAATGCTTCTCAGAGCATCACTTCGTTGTTGTTTAAAAGAAAACACCCCATTCAAAAGGCATATTGGATATCACCACTATTTGAGGAATGGAGTTACAGGAGTGAGAAGTATATAATTAGTAAATAATCCCTCTCAATAATGGAGTTAAGTAGTAAAGCCACAGGGAGAAAGAAAGGCTCTGGAGGCAATAGTCAGTGCATATCAGGAATGCATTTTAATTTTTATTTGAAAACAACTTAACTTTTTAGACAAATGATTTTAGTATATAAATTTGATTTTGTTTTTATATAGAATATAAAGATTTCCCTCATTAATCTCTTATGTGAAGGGGATTACAGGCCAGAAGGAAGACACATTCTGCACACAAAAGTATACCTTGTATGTGTGGCACTGGGAAAGAAGGGTGAAGTGGTCCTGCATGTAACTTAGGATCAAGTGGTGACATTACACAATACAGGAAGAAGAGAAATATTCTAGTTCATCAGATTCAAGAAGCAAATGTGACACAAAAACTGCAAAAAAAGATCAAGTCAGCAACTTTAGTTAGGATACTGCAGGTTCTATGGGATGGCTTGTGAGACTATAGTGTGCACACGGAGACAACAGGAAGAGCTATTCATAGAGAAAGGCTGCAATGAGGGACACAGTAAGGGACTTCTCACTAAAGCAAATTAACTTCTTGTCAACTGCCAACACAAAACAGAAGGAAAATGAGTGTTAGTATACTGGGAGCATATTCCAGTTTCTGTGCAGCATGCTAAGTTAGTTACAACTTCTTCACTGGTGCGTGTGAATCATTAATGGTCACATTTCTGCCTCTTCTTGCCAAATTCAGGCATGTCTTATTTTAGATGGAGTATAGCTTTTATCTATTATTTCATCCTGCAAAAACATGTGAAGACAACGTTCATTCTGTGCCAGAGGATGACCAGCGACCCTGGGAATAAAAAATACAGATTTAGTCCAGTATTTTATAAAGGTGGTAGAGGCAGGGATCAAGACACACATATTTTAAGGTTAGGAAGCAGGAACAATTTATTAATCTTAAGTATTATTCTGGGTTACCTGTAAAGCCACACTATCATTTGGTTCACAAAGTGATTTAAAAACATTTTAAGGCCAGTAAGAGGGCTTAGCAGGTAAAGGTGCTTGCTGCCAAGCCTGATGACCTGAGTTCAATCCTGAGGATCCACATGGTAGAAGGAGAAAACTGACTCCTACAAGTTGTCCTCTGACCTTCACACATGAACTGTGGTTCATATACACACACATGTACAAATGTAAAAGTAATAATAACAAATATTTAAAATAAACTTTGCAGTATTTCTGGCTTGTGTATCCAATTAGTTTCTTAATTGGTTGGTATATTCCTAAGAAACTTAAATTTGAATATTGTAAGTGAAATAGTTCACGTATTATAAGAATCTGGCTTTTAAAAAAATTTTATTTACTATTTTTATTTTATGTGTATGAGTGTACTGCCTGCATGTATGTGGGTGCACCCATGTCATGCTATGGCGTGGAGGTCAGAAGAGAGCTTCGGATTCCCCTGGAACTGGAGTTAAGGACAGTTTGTAGCCACCATGTGGGTGCTGGGAATCGAACCCGGGTCCTCTACAAGAGCAGTCAGTGCTCTCAACCGCTGAGCCATCTCTCCAGCTCCAAGAATCTGTTTTAAAGAATAGGATCCAAGTCAGGCATGGTTATTTATCCCAGCACTTGGGAGGATGATTGAAGAGGCTCTGAGTTTGAGGCCAGCTTGGGCTAATGTAAGACCCTGTCACAAAACACAAATATACACACTAAGGAGCGAACAGTAATGTTTAACTAAGAGTTCTGTTTCTTCCCCTTTTTCTTTTCCCCCTTCCCTCTCTCCCTAACTCAAACTTTTCCACTGCAATTGAACTAAGCAACTGGACTTTTATTTCAGAACTAGTTTAGCTTTGCCTTCTCCTAAAAGACAGTATGTTCATAAAAAGACAACTGTAGCCAGGCATGGTGGGGCACACCTATAATCTCAATACTTTGTTCAGAGTTCAAGGCTAGCTTGTTCAACATAGCAAGTTCCAGGACAGCTACGGCTACATAGTAAGATCTTATCTCATTAAAAATAAAATAAAATGTAGAAGGGGCAGAAAGAAGAAGCATAGATGGAGGATGACCACAAGGAAAAGTTTTCCAGACAGCTGGTCAGTTACTCATAAGAATTCATAGTAGCCAGGTATGGTGATGCACTTGGGAGGCAGAGGCTGGTGGATCTCTGTGAGTTCAAGGTCAGCCTCGTCGTCTACATAGTGGGTTCCAGACCAGCTGGGGCTACAGGGAGACCCTGTCTCAAAAAGACCAAAAAAAAAAAATATATATATATATATCACAGTAGTGGTGATAGCATGCACAAATCCCATGAAAGCGCAAGCCAGACAAAAATCACAGAATGGATGTGAAACAGTGTAAGAAACCCCAACCCCATCTGAGGAAGCACTGGCCACTGGAAGGGGGAGAGTCAGGTTAAGGGTGAGACTCTTGGTAGGTTAACTAGGATCCAATGGATGGACCCACACCAAAGGGCGTTGAGGTCACAAGTATATATAATAAAGTATATGAAATTGGGGGGGCAGTAGGGGAATGTAGATGGGGAGGGGATCTAAATGCATTCAAAATATAGTGTATGAAATTCACAAAATTTCAACAAAAATTCAATCATAAAAATTATTTAAAGACAATCCTGTTCTTATACTTTTTTCAAAAGAAACCATTTCACTATAAAAAAACTTAAGTGTACATTTTTACATAAAGCATGCTGATATCTCCATCTGCAATCAAACAAAATAATCATAAATGTATATTGTATCTTTTTGTTCATGGGAGAACATACCTTAAATCAGAATCATAAGTAAAACTGTATTTTCTGAATGATGCAATTTTAAATGTAATTTGCACAAATTAGCCAAGAACAACAAATATAAAATTTAGGCTAACACAGCTCCTCACTTTAATGGTCCAAAGAAAAGGCAATATCAATCTGACATTTAAATCACTAGTAGTCACCTAATATCCTTAAGCATTGCTCCCTCTCACTCTGAAGAAGAAAGTACTTACTTGTTTATAAACTGTTCCAGTCCTTGCTTCCTTTCCTCAATAAAATTGTCATCGAATATTCCATCATCTCCTCTAAAAGGAAGCTGCCGCAAAAATGCTTTCCCAGGGAGTGGGGGAACTACAACCTAAAACAACCATGAAGGAACAAAGTTAATGATTATGACGGCTGGGTTATAAATATTTATAAAGCAGGCTGGGGAGATGGCTCTATAGGTAAAGTGGGCAAGCATCAAGCCTTAGTTCTATCCTTAGGACCCACTCACATGGTGGAAAGACAATTCCTGAAAGCTGTTCTCTGAGCTTCACACATGTGCTGTGGCACACATGGGCCCTCATATGTATGAGTATGCATCCATGTACACACACAAAGTAAAAGAAAATTTATAAAGCACAACATGGAGACAAAGGAAACCTCACTGGGAGAGCCATCTCACTCTCAAACTAGTTTAAACATATAAGAACAGAAAAGAAACACAGTGAGCGCTGAGACTTAGTGGCAGTGTGCTTGCCTAGCATGAGGGAGGCCCATACAAAACAACAAGCAACAAAACCATGGCAAAAATTCAGTGTTCTGGAGGCAAGATAACCACAGGCCCAAAGCTCCTCAGAGGTGGCACCCAGAGCTTATTTTCTTAGAACATTTTTTTAAGCTTTTAATAGTTTATTATTTTTATGTGTATGGGTGTATTGCCTGCATGTATGTAAATGCACCCGTGCACTGGTGTCATGTAATGCCTGTGGAGGTCAGAAGAGGGCATTAAATCCCCTGGAACTGGAGTTACATGGCTGTTAGCTGCCATGTGGGTGCTGGGAACTGAACCTGGGTCCTCTGCAAGAGCAGTCAGTGCTCTTAACCATCGAGCCATCTCTCCAGTCCCCAATAACTCATTCCTTTTCATTGCTGGGCTATATTATATTGTTTACATGTACCACCAGTCAAGTTGAGTGTGGCTTTTGGGGTCAGAGGTCCTTGTGAGTCTGAGGTCTTAGGGATAGTGAGTACCAGGCCAGCCTGAGCTATTAAGCATGTTTCCCAAACTCCTCCCTGCCACATACAAAAAAGATATAGCCACAGTTTATCCTCTTATTCACTGATGGACATTTGAGTGTTTCCCATGTGAGGCTATGACAGGGGAACAAGGTCAAGCTGTTTATTCCTTTTCTTTTGTTTGCTTTTTGCTTTTCACCAGTAACACAGGCACAACTTTCAGTGAGAGGTGAGAGAGTTTTTGTTTGTTTTGTTTTGTTTGGTCTTTTTGAGACAGGGTCTCCCTGTAGCCACAGATGGCCTAAAACAAACTAGGTAGACCAGGCTGACCTTGAACTCACAGAGATCCACCTGCTCTGCCTCCCAAGTGCTGGGATTAAAAGCATGCGTCACCATGCCCAGCTGTTTTTTATTTTTTTAGTCAAGGGCTCCTGTAGCCCAGGCTGGGATGTGGCTCAGTAGTAGAATGCTTGCTTCACAGGCATGAGGCTCTGATTCCATCTCTAACACTGCTGGGGTGGAGGTGAGCTGCTGTGAACACGTGTGCATAGCTTTATGAGTTTTATTTTTATTTTTTAAAGATTTATTTATTTATTTTTTTAATTGTGTGTGTGTGGAGGGGGGTATATACACATGAGTGCAGGTGCCCTTAGGGGCTGGAGGCATCAGATCCCCCTGGAGTTGGAGTTATAGGTGGCTGTAAGCCACTCAACATGCATGCTTAGAACCAAATTCAGGCCTTCAAAGAGCAGTACTCTCTTAACCACTGAGCCATCTCTTCAGGCCTGCATGACAAGTTTTTATCTGAATATGATCTGTGTAACTATCAGTCAGATGAAGAGATGAGACATTTCCAGAACCCCAGAAAGTTCTCTCATGCCAGGCTGTACTGATTCAAAGATAACCACTATTTTGTTTGTTTTTGTTTTTTGAGACAGAATCTCATTACAAATCCCTGGCTGTCTTGGGATTCACTATGTAGGCCAGGCTGGCCTTGAACTCACCAATATTCACCTGCCTCTGCCGCCCCAGTGCTGGAACAAAAGGTGTGCCCAGCCTGATAACCACAAATTTGACTTTTACAATAAACAAAATCATTTGGTCTAGAAGTTCATATATATGAAATCAAACAACAAAACTGTTCCAGTCCTTGCTTCCTTTCCTCAATAAAATTGTCATCGAATATTCCATCATCTCCTCTAAAAGGAAGCTGCCGCAAAAATGCTTTCCCAGGGAGTGGGGGAACTACAACCTAAAACAACCATGAAGGAACAAAGTTAATGATTATGACGGCTGGGTTATAAATATTTATAAAGCAGGCTGGGGAGATGGCTCTATAGGTAAAGTGGGCAAGCATCAAGCCTTAGTTCTATCCTTAGGACCCACTCACATGGTGGAAAGACAATTCCTGAAAGCTGTTCTCTGAGCTTCACACATGTGCTGTGGCACACATGGGCCCTCATATGTATGAGTATGCATCCATATACACATACAAAGTAAAAGAAAATTTATAAAGCACAACATGGAGACAAAGGAAACCTCACTGGGAGAGCCATCTCACTCTCAAACTAGTTTAAACATATAAGAACAGAAAAGAAACACAGTGAGCGCTGAGACTTAGTGGCAGTGTGCTTGCCTAGCATGAGGGAGGCCCATACAAAACAACAAGCAACAAAACCATGGCAAAAATTCAGTGTTCTGGAGGCAAGATAACCACAGGCCCAAAGCTCCTCAGAGGTGGCACCCAGAGCTTATTTTCTTAGAACATTTTTTTAAGCTTTTAATAGTTTATTATTTTTATGTGTATGGGTGTATTGCCTGCATGTTTTTAAGTGCACCCATGTTGTGCAATGCACGAGGTCAGAAGAGGGCATAAGATCCCCTAGAACTGGAGTTAAGACAGTTGTTAGCTGCCGTGCAGGACGAGGTCAGAAGAGAGCATAAGATCCCCTAGAACTGGAGTTAAGACAGTTGTTAGCTGCCGTGCAGGTACTGGGAACTGAACCTCTCCAAGAGCAACCACTGAGCCAACTCTCCAGTCCATTTAGAGCACTTTTATTGGCCTTATCAAAGCATTGGGGATACAAAGGCAACATTCACCAATTCAATACCAAATCAAAGGCTAACAAGCCACTTCAGGCATTTCTGATGCTATCTGGAATAGACAACGCTTTTCTGCAATGGAAACTGCAGAGACCAAAGTCAAATCCCAACTAAAGAAATAAAATGTTGTGTTCTTTCTGCAGCATGGTTTGTAAGAATTCCGTGGTATCTTCAACCTCTTCCCTCTGCATGTTTCCTATTCCAAAGACATGTCATTTCTTCTTTTCCATTTACCAGAATATTCCAGTCTTTCCCCATTAATGTCTAAACCTAGTTCCAAACTTGTGCGGAACTCCCACTCTGGGGGTTTTCTAAAGCTCAAATATTTGTTTCAATTAGATAGCACCTAACCATACAATTCACAAATTAGTTTAATTTGTCTAGTCTAGGGTTTTTACAACCACGGCACTTTTTTTTTTTTTTAAACAATGCTAGAGATTAAACTCAGTGACTGGAGCTTGCTAGGTAAGCATTCTACCACCAAGCAACACTCTCAGGTCTCTTCTCTGTACCTGGAGAGAGGCTTTCTTGCATACTATGGTTTGGCAGTGTCCTTGGCCTCTATCCAATATACACCAACTGTACTCCCACTTGAGACAATAAAAAGTATTTCCAGACATAGTTAGATATTTCCTAGGGGACGAAAACCATCCCTGGGAGAGAACTACCAATCTCTTCTATGGATGTCTTCAAATCATAGACCCTGCTTTAGGCTAAAAGCTCAAATATGGGGTTGGAGAGATGGAGGAGTGGTTAAGAGCACTGGTTGCAGAGATCTGGGCTCAGTTCCACATGGCAGCTAACAACTGTCTGTTAACTCCAGCCTCAGGGCATTTCATGACACAAGTACATGGGCAATACATTCATACACATAAAGTAATAATTAAAAAAGTTCAAATGTCTTAAATGACTAACTAGATCCTTACGTTACACAACAGAAAATATAAACGATACATATTTTTTTCCTTTTTGCCAGTGATACAAATTGTATGCATTCTACAACAGTTAAAATTATTTTGTATCCAGGCACAATGGCACACAAATGTAACCCTAGGACTTGGGAAGTAGAAGCAAAAGGATCAGGAATTCTAGACAGCCTTGGCTGCATAGGGAGTTCAAGGTTAGCCTGGGCTACATGAGGGCTCGTCTTTTAAAAAAATATTTATTTTTTATTTTATGTGTGTGTGTGTTCTGCTTGTATGTATGTAAGAGCACCCATGCCATGCAATGCTCCTGGAGGTCAGAAGGCGGCGTTGGATCCCCTGGAACTGGAGTTATAGATGGATAGTAGCCACCATGTGGGAACCAAAACCGGGTCTTCTGCTCTGCAAGATCACTCAGTGCTCATCTCTCCAGCCCAAGTCTGTCTTAAAACAAAACACGGGCTGGAGAGATAGTTCAGCTGTTAAAGAATATGTACTGTTCTTCCAGAGGACTCAAGTTTGATTGCTAACACCCACATCAAGCAGCT
>NW_008353027.1:6114088-6122773 GCF_000622305.1 Nannospalax galili
TAAATATAAATACATTTTAAGGAAAAAAACAAAACCAAACAAATATCACCAAAAACAGTTGTTGCAATTCTGGGGACTGAACACAAAACCTTGCACATGGTAAGCAAGCCAAGAGCTCTAATATGGAGCTATATCCCCTGCGTAAGAGCTAAACTTTCAAGTTCCTGCTGCACAGCAAGTAAGTTGCCTCTGGAGTGATGGGATTACAGACATGCTACCACACCTGACTCATAGTTTCATAATCTAAGCACTTACCTTAAAATAGTAATCAGTAAAATAAAAGAGAGAAAGATCAGTTCAACTGTATACAGATCAGTGGGAAAAACAAAACAGAGTAATAAGTAGATAAAAATCAAATCAAATGCTCAAAATAATCTTCACAATGCTTTCTAAGATTTTCTCTCCATCAATTATGACAAAAAAATTTTGCCTGAGTCTTTTTTTTCGTTTTGTTTTTATTTTTTAAATTTATTTTAATTTTCTGTGAATGAGTATATTATTGCTCGCATACATGTAAGGGCACCCACATTGTGCAATGCCTGAGGAGGGCAGAAGAGGGTGTCGGATTCCCTGGAAGTGGAGTTATAGACAGTTGTTAACTGCCATGTGGATGCTGGGAACAGAACCTGGATCCTCTCCAAGAGGATCTTAACCACTAGCCATCTCTCCAGCCCCTGTTTTTTTTGAAACAGGGTCTCCCTGCAGCTTCAGTTGGTTGGCAACTATGTAGATCTGCCTCTGCCTGGGATTAAAGGTGTGCACCATCATGCCCAGCATAAATCTGTTTTTGTCTTTTTGTTGGTTGTCTTTCAAGTCACAGCTGACCTGGAAGTCATGATGTGAACCAGGGTAGCCTCGATCTCGCAGAGATCCACCGGTTTCTGCCTCCTGTGGGCTGAGATTAAAGGCGCACACCACCACACTGGGCATAAATCTGTTTTTATACCCACAAATCTCTCCCCCATATTAACAATTTTAAGTTGAATGTTAATATGTAGAAACCTTACCATAGAGAAAGGATCCTGTTCAATGAATTCTAATAGAATGGCTGTCTAATGGGGAAGAACATCTGCATTTAAACCAGCATATAATCATCCTTAATTCAGGAACAAAAAAACTATGAGATTATTTTGTCTTGTTCTCTTTCTCTCTCCCTCTGCCTCTCTCTTTTTTGGAGATAGAGTCTCATGTATCCTAGGTTGGCCTCAAACCTGCTATGTAGCTGAGGATGACATTCAACTCCTGCTTCTCCTGTTTCCACCTGGATTACAGGCTTGGGCCACAGTGCACAGATACTTTTTTTTTTTTTTTTTTTTTGTAGGTATGTATTCTTCCTAACAGTGGTCGAAACTGACATTCATATGGACCTTAAGATATAGGCAGTAAGTTTAATAACCTATAAAAGTCATGAATGGGCCAGGCGTGGTAGCACATGCTTTTAGCCCCAGTATTTGGGAGGCAGAGGCAGGTGGATCTGTGAGTTTGAGACCACCCTGGTCTACATAGCGAGTTCCAGGCCAACTGGGACTACAGGGAGACCCTGTCTCAAAAAAAAAAAAGTCATGAATGGATTGTCCAGCTAAAAGTTCAAAGATCCTCTTAAACATCAATAAACTAAAAAAATTTTTACATTTACTCATTCACTTATTTTGTGTGTATATATATGGGGGTGCACTATGGTGCACATGTGAAGGTTAGAAGACAACGTGTAGGAGTCAGTTCTTTTCTTCCATGATGAGGATTCTTGTGATCAAACTCAGGTCATCATGCAAGAGCCTTTACTTGCTGAGTCATGTTAAAATTTTTGTTCTTGTTGTTTAGCTGGGTGCAGTGGCATGCACCTTTAATCTCAGCACTCAGGAGGCAGAGGCAGGCAGATTTCTGTGAGTTTGAGGCCAGTCTGGTCTACATAGTGAGTTCCAGGTCAGCTGGGGCTACAGGGAAACCCTGTCTCAAAAGAATTTTTTTTTTTTTTAATAAGTATGAAAAGGGGCTGGAGAGAGGGCTCAGCAACTGGTTACTCTTGCAGAGGACCCAGGTTTGGTTCTCAGAACCCACATGGTGTCTAACAACTGTTAGTAACTCCAGTTCCAAGGGATATGACACCTCCTTCTGGCCTCTTCGGGCACAGCACGACATGAGCGTACTTAGTCACACATGCAGGCAAAACATATATACATAAAACAAAACAATAAAAGATGTGAAAAGATCAAATTAGCTTTTTTTTTTTTTTTTTTGAGACAGGGTCTTGTGTAACCCAGGCTGGCCTTAGACTCATTATGTAGCTGATGATGACCTTGAACTTCTGATCTTCCTCTGTCAGAATTACTAGGTAAGTTCTGGTATTAGTCTCATGTGCCACCATTCTGAGTTTATGCAGTGCTAGGATTTGAACACAAAGCTTCGTGCATACTACCAACTGAACTGAATCTCCAGTTAATTAGAATTCTCCTACCAACTTAAAGCTAGGAGTAGTGAGGCTCACCTGCAATTCCAGCACATGGTAGGTAGAGGCAAGAGGAAAGCAACTCTGGGCTATATTGCCAGCCTAGGCTAAATGAGACTCTGTCTCAAAAACGAAAGATAAACAGGCAAACATTTCTTACATTAATTAAAAGAATCCAAGAGTATGTTTATGCATGTGGGATAAAAAGTTGAAAGATACCTGGTGAACATAGAGTACTGAAAGCTAAAGCATATTAGAAGGATAAAAGCTAAAGGATCTAACTGTAATGACAAGTACGGTACTGTCATTTAGTTCCTACCTTACCTCTTACTTAAGAGTACAACTATATAATAAAATAATCTGATTGTACTGCTCTTAGCAATAATGTAATATGAATAAAACTTTCAAAGAGGTTGAACTAGTCTGTTAAATGCAAAGTAAAATAACTCATAAATGGAGATTCGCTAATCAGATATGACAAGAGATCTTGGATTTGCTTTTTGACATTGTAGACAGAACTGTAACAAAAAGAAAAGCAACCCAATTAAATAGGCAAAAGATCTCAGTAAACATTTCTCTAAAGATATGTAGATAGCCAGCCAGTAAATAGAAAGGTAGTCAGCAAGTGAAAACCACGTAATACTCCTTCATAAATATAATAAATAAGAATAAAGAATAGCTGGGCGTGGTGGCACATGCCTTTAGTCCCAGCACTCGGGAGGCAGAGGTAAGCAGATCTCTATGAGTTTGAGGTCAGCCTGGTCTATAGAGAGAGTTCTAGGCAGCTGGGTCTATGGGGCCTGTCTCAGAGACCTAAAAAAAAAAACCCAAACAAAACCAAACCAAACAAGAAATGAAGTGTGATACAATTTATAACAATAAACCCTGGAAACATGCAAAGTAAAAGAAATCAGATCCAAGGCAGCCAGCAGCTACTCTGTACGTCTATTTCCTATGATGTGTCCAGAATAGATAAGGTCATAAAATTAGTGACTGCCTATCACTAGGTGAGGAAAACTTGATTATTACTACCAATAGATTAGGGTCTCCCTCTCTTCCCTCTCTCCCTACTCCCACCCCCACAGTCTTGCTATGTAGCCCTGGCTGACTAGAACTTGCTATTTAGACCAAGGCAGCCTCACACTTTCATTAATCTCAGCTCTGCTGCACTACAGGTTGCGCCATCACGCCTCGTAGCTTTCTTTTAAAGAGTGATGATAATCCCTTCTAAAACTGACTGTGGGGGCTAGAGAGATGGTTCAGTTTTAGGGTATTCTTTTCATGGGTTTAGTAACTCTAGCTTTATTCCTATTTTATATTTTGATATTCTTTGGAGTGAGGCTATCTGAATTAGTTTTGATGGATGATTTATGTATGATGTGCTTGCCAGAGCTGGCCAACTTTATCTGGTTATTTTCCCTCAATTTCTATTAAATGGAGGTAAAAAAACGCATCCTTTCATCTAATTCAGAACTCCTACAGCACTCGTCTTTCTACTACATTCCAGTTACAAAACAACTTCACTCTAAGCATACCATGCCATTTCATGACACACCTCTGTTGTGTCCTGATGTAGATAGAGCTAAATAAGGGACCTTAAAATAGATTTTGTTCACCAGGCGTGGTGGTGCACGCCTTTAATCCCAGCACTTGGGAAGTAGAGGCAGGCGGATCCCTGTGAGCTCAAGACCAGCCTGGTCTATATAGTGAGTTCCAGGACAGCTGGGGCTACAGGGAGACCCTGTCTCAAAAAGACCAAAAAGGAAACAAAAACAAACAACAGAAAAAAAAAAGAAGTTATGTTACACATAATTCTTACCTTGCTTTCTCTTTCCAATTCACTCCGCAGCCATTCAAAGTCACTGTATCTTCTTCTTACAGTAGATTCTTTCAGCTTGAAGATGGGAAGATTTGTCTGAAACCAAAAAAGTCACTGCTAAGTGGAAGCATGTTAAAGGGTCAGAGAGGGACGGGGTAGATATCTGTTAAACTGATAACAGGACAAACTGATTACCTTAAGAAAACCATGAAGTTATGAAGCATACTCCCACTGAGCTAAATGTTCCCAAGCTCTTCTTTTACTTTCTATTTTGAGACAGGGTCTCACTAAGTTGCCTAGGATAGCTTTGAATTCACTGTATGGCCAGAGTAAGCCTTGAACTTGCTATCTTCCTGCCTCAACCTCTTGAGTAACTGGGACTATAAACCTTGGGTACTAGGCCCAGCAGAGAATATTTTTTCTTTTTGCAATGTAGGGGATTGAACTGAGGGCTTTGCACATGATGGGCAAGTTTTCCATTACTGAGTCAAACCTCCAAGGAATACAACTTTCCTTTTTGAAATTTATTTTGTGTGTGTGGATGAGAGCACAGGTATGTATGTGAGCACATTTTGAGACTTAGTTCTTTCCTTTACCATGTTTTGAGATAGGATCTCTCTTGTTTCTGCTACCAAGCTGTGTACTTCCAGCCATCTGCCCTGCAAGCTTCTGGGTGATGCTCCTGGTCCACCTGCCATCTTGCCATAGAAGTGCTGGGATAGCAGAAGCCCACAATCACACCTGGCTTTTCACACTGGGTTCTGAGCAGGCTTTTTACTGCTGAGCCATCATCTTCCCAGACTTAAAATATTATGCTTAACTGACGTCTAAAAAATGCCCTCTCCCCAAAGCAGGGAAATGCTGCAGTTTCTGTAATCACCACTAACAGAAAATTAAGAGCCAAAACCAACCAACCAACCAACCAACCAAACAAACAAACAAAAAAACCAAACCAAACCAAACCAAACCAAACCCAAAAAGGCAATTAAGGGGGCTGGAGAGATGGTTAAGCAGTTAGGAGCAGTTACTGTTCTTGCAGAGGAACCATGTTCAGTTACCACACCTACAGTAGGCAGCTTACAACCTTCTCTAAGTCTAGCCTGAGGAATCTCATGCCCTTTCCTGGCCTCCGGGGGAACTACACTCATGTGCACATACCCAGACACAAACACATACACATTATTCAAAAATAAACAAATTTTAAGCCGGGCATGGTGGTGCACACCTTTAATCCCAGCACTTGGGAGGCAGAGACAGGTGGATCTTTGTGAGTTCAAGGCCAGCCTGGTCTACAGTGAGTTCAGGTCAGCTGGGACTACAGGGAGACCCTGTCCCCAAAAGACAAATAAATAAATAAATATTAACAAAAAGCTATTAAGGACTGAGTTTGTAGTTCAGTGTAGAATATGCTCTTAGCTCATGTTAGGCTTAAATTAATTTAGAGTCAGTAGACCAGGCTTATAGACCCATCCAGTGCTTTACAGGCAGAAGAGAATGTTTAAGAACTAAAAACATGATACCTAGGTACTTTGAGGTTAGCCATAATGTAACATAATTTTTGGTGACTTTTGGGGCAAATTTTGTCCTTTATAAAGTTGCAAAGGCTATTTATTGCTCTTTCTGACTACTTAAAAAAAAAAGTAGCAAGAGGGCCATGATAGTGATGGCAGATAAAGGAACTTGCCGCCAAGCCTGATTTGACCTTAATTCAATCCCCAGAACCCATGTGGCCAAGAGAACCAATTCTGGCAAGTTGTCCTTAACCTTTACACACATGATATGGTGGGCACACACAAATCCAGGCTAGCTGGAGCTACAGGGAGATCCCATCTCAAAAAAACTAAAACAGCGAACAAACAAAAACAAGATTCTCCTTTAGCTAGGTGTGGTGGCACACCTCTCTAATTCTAGCCCTTGGGAGAGACAGGTGGATCTCTATGAGATCAAGGCCAGCTGGGGCTACAAGGAGATCTTGTCTAAAAAACAGACCAAAAAAGGGAGGTGGGGGTAGGGAGAAGACTGAGGCTGAAGCTTAGTGGTTGAATGCTTACTTGGAATGCTGGGGTCCTGGGTTTGATCCTTAGCACAAAAGAAAGATAACAGAAAGCTACTTAATATGAGCCATCTCTCCAGCCTTTAATACTACCTACTCTTAATTTTGTTCTTAATTCAGCATTTTCCTTTTTAGGACTGTATACTGTTTAATAAGGGGGGGAGGGAGGAATGCACCATGTGAAGGAAAGGCTAGTTTCCTACTTTGTAGATCCAGACATCACCTTGTAAAATTCATTGCTAAGAAAATTCCACTCATTTGTTAAACTTAATGCCACTAGTAAATAGCTGTCATTCAGGAGAAGAAAAGTTTTCTATTCAGGCCTAAATCCATTTTGTAGTGGTGTCAATTTTTCCCAAAGTGTATTAACTTCTATGTTGTATACCACAGAGCTTGGATTCCTCTACAGATGCTATTGGGCATAACAGTGTATAGGTTTCAAGCATGAAACCAAATCTCACAAGAGGTTTAAAAGCACTTGAATTTTCTTTCCCAGGTAACCACAACATTTGTTCATTGTATTAATGACTAAGAGCAAAATTGCACCTAACAAGACTCTTATTATACTAAAAGTCAAGCTTGTATTTAGAGATGCTGGCTTGCTATACAGAGGGGTATTCTCATTCCTCAGAATAAAAAAAAAATGAGGTCCCCCGGAGAGCAGGATGGCAATTCACAGAAAGAAAGCAATGGATTATTTCTCTCTAATTTCACCCATTGGCTTTTTAACCAAGTTCACCCTTCCGCATTAAAATATTAAGTCTTTGTAAGTGTCTAAAGATAGAAAGGTCTTTAACAGAGCTGAGTATTTTCTGCAGGTGAGATTTTACATTTTGAATTCCCTCCTCTCAAATTACTTTACAAAAGAGATTAACTGCTCTCTTTATTCAGTATGTTAAGATCAGTCCTGTGAAAAGAGGTCCCTAAGAATTTTCATACTTCTGGGTACGGAAGTCTATAAAGTTAATCTCTGAAACAACATATCAAGCTTACAGGTACAATGTTGAGGGAAGAGCGCCAATTCAGCTCATTTTACCTTCCATTTTCCCTTTTGAACTTTTGACACAATCATGATTATATCTGATTCACTCTGAGTGAAGAATGAGGAGGAAAGTCTCTTCCCTTCTATATTAGCTAGTAGCTTATATATTCTAAAAAGGATTATGGCTAGTTTAAGAAAATTCTTTTTAGTTTTCTCTGGCTATGATTTTCTGAAGGAGGGCCAGTTTGGAGTTTTGACAGTCTAGCAAGAAACTTTGGATGAGGGTATCCAGTGGTAGTAAGAGTGCTTGCTCTGCATGAAAAAGGTGGTCTGTAGCTGGGCGTGCTGGTACACGCCTTTAATCCCAGAATTTGGGAGGCAGAGGCAGGCGGATCTCTATGAGTTCCAGGACAGCTGGGACTACAGGGAGACCCTGTCTCAAAAAGACTGAAAAAAGAAAAAGAAAAAAAGAAAAAGATCTCCTAGTGCTGCAAAAAACAAACCAAGCAGTAATTTAATAGTACTTTCCCATTACATTTAGAATATGGAGTTTGAGTGAATCTGTTAAAAAGTTTTTCCTGATCAAACCAGGTATGCTGGCACGTGTCTATAATCCCAGCACTAGGGAGGTAGAGGCAGGAGGATCAGGAGTTCAAGGTCATCCTCAAAACAGGAACTTTGAAGCCAGTCTATGTTATATCTTAAAGTTTTCCTGACCATTACATGGTCACTTGAGCATCATCAAAATAAACAAGTGTAAAATTGTCATGTTTATGACCCACTGAGCTCTCAGTAGACTTGCCACCTTCAAGTTATTTAATGCTGAGCCTGGCAAAGTAAGGACATTTCATCCCCTCTAGCTTTGGGAAGACATCAAGATATTATTTACTGAGCTTCTGTAAGGAAATAATGCTAGATAAGGAATCATTGAAATGAATAAAATGCTAATCCTTGTCCTAATGAAGCTTATGGAACACCAAGAACAGAAAACAAAACACATAAAAATTTAAAATTGGGGGCTAGAAAGACAGTTGAGTGGTATAACTGTCTGCCGCTCTTCCAGAAGACCTGAAATTGGTTCTCCTGACACCCACTCGGCAGCTCATTTACCTGCAACTCCAGTTCCAGGAGATCTGATGCCCTGTTTTGGCTTCTTTGGATATTTACATGGTACATATAAACTCATGCAGGGACACAAACATACATATAAAAATATTTTTAATTTGAAATTGTGTAGTTAAAAACAGCGCAAACAGCCAGGCGTGGTGGCACACACCCTTAACCCCAGCACTCGGGAGGCAGAGGCAGGCATATCTCTGAGTTCAAGGCCAGCCTGGTCTACATAGTTCCAGGACAGCTGGGGCTACAGGGAGACCCTGTCTCAA
>NW_008353027.1:6122897-6129632 GCF_000622305.1 Nannospalax galili
GAACTTGATATGTAGACCAGGCTGGCCTTGAACTCAGAGATCCGCCTGCCTCTGCTTCCCAAGTGCTGAGATTTAAAGGTGTGCACCACCATGCCCAGCTTAAAAAGTGTGGAAGGGGACTGATAAGAGACCATGATGATGCTATGGTAATGATAATGGCAACTGAGACAGGAACTCACTATGTAGCCCAAGCTGGCCCTGAGTCCTCCTCTTCCTCTGAGCTTTCAAGTCTCCTGCTCAAGTCTCTCCCTAGTACTAGGTAGGATCACAAACAGGAATCTTAGTTGACTGGATCTTTCTAAGGGTGAGGTTACATTGAAAGGAGCTGAAAAACCTGGTGTGGTGGTGAACAAAAGTAGTAATGAGGTTTTGGTGAAGGATGTTTTGAGAAAGATGATGAAGGGAACTCATCAAAAGCAAGGATGAGGAAAGGTTGCTCAATGCATACTAAGTTACAGTTAGAAAGGAGAAGGAATCCAGTGGTACTATTCCACAGTAAGGTGACTAGAGATTCTAATAGTTCAAGGAGATACAAGAAAGGAGTTTTCAGGGGCAGGAGAGATGAAACAGCAGTTAAGAACACTTACTGTTCTTTCAGAGGACACTCTGAACTCACATGGTGGTTAACACTTGTTCTTAACTCCAATTCCAGGGGATCCAATGCCCTCTTCTGGCTTCTTTAGGCAACAGACACACAAGTGGTGCACTTACATGCAGGTAAAACACTCATACACATAAAATAAATAATGGTCTTTTATGAGACAAAGTCTCCCTTGTAGCTCCAGCTGCCATCATGCCTGGCAGAAAGCTTTACTTACTTATTTATTTTAAAAAACATATTCTGTCTTGCTTTATTTTCTAGGACTGGAGAGATGAACCAGCAGTTAAGAGCACTTGCTGCTTTTGCAGAGGACCCTGGTTCAGTTCCCGACACACACATGGCAGCTAACAACCATCTGTAACTCCAGTTCAAAGGGATTCAACACTCTCTTCTGGACCCCACCCTCCCCACCAACCCAGGCATTGCATGCCCATGGTATACTTACATACATACAAGTAAAACACTCATACAGCCGGGCATGGTGGCATGCCTTTATTCCCAGCACTTGAGAAGCAGAGGCAGGCAGATCTCTGTGAGTTTGACGCCAGTGTGGTCTACATAGTGAGTTCCAGGCCAGCTGGGGCTACAGGGAGACCCTGTCTCAAAAACACAGAAACAGACAAAACACTCATATACATAAAATAAAAATATATTTAAAAAAATTTTAAGATACTTTTTTCTATTACCTGTAAGAACTCCTTAGGGTTTTTCTCAGTACCCATTTCTTTCTGCCAAGTTAGTGGGGGAGATAATCAACGTGAGTGTGAGTGTGCGCACATGAAAACAATATATGTGTCTGTGTGCACTTGCCTTGTATGTGCTCAAGTGGAGACCAGAGGTCAACTTTAATTATCTTCCTGTGTCAATTTCCATTTTTTGAGACAGTCTCCCTCATTGAAACCTGGAAATCACTAGCCCATCAGTGAGACCCTCAAGAGCTGCCTGTGTCTGCCCCCTCAGTGCCCAGAGTTACAGCACATGCCACCAAGCCCAGATTTTATGTGGGTGCTATGGATCTGATCTCAGGTCTTCATGCTTGTATAGCAAGTATTTTATCCACTAAGCCACTGCCCATCCTCCAACGTGACTCTGAATAAAAGACTTCTTAGAGGGATACAGCGTAGCTGAGTGGTTGGGAGAGAGGTATGGAGGGGCAGAAGGAGGGAGGGAGGGAGGATCATCTATGAAGCCCTGTTTTACTTGGTTATCCATAAGGTTAAAATACTCTAACTGGGAACATACCACAAAATGAGACAAAGCTATAAGAGAACTCAGCACTCTATTTTCTGCTTCTCTGTTATTTTTCTAAGTTAAATACTGACATATTTGATAAGCCTTTTGCAATAGCTCAAAGGTTATCATTTCTCATGCTATAATCACCTGCCTTTGAGTTTCTGTGTTAAGGATAGGAGGAAAATGACTGCTGGAGCTCATTTGTTAACACTGCTTTACTAAAATGTACAAATGAGAAACAAAGTTAATAACTTATAACTATGCACTGAAACATTATGCCTTGGAATTAAGCTACCCAAGATTCCGTTCCTATTGACTGAAAAAGCCTATGATGATAAAAAAAACAAAACAAAACAAAACCAAAAAACGTTTCTTTGAAAAAAAAACACTAAAATATTTTTATGAATTAAACATAAGGGTGGTGCTCATGCCTCTAAGTCTAGGACTCAGGAGGCTAAAGCAAGAGAACAGGTTTAAGACCAGTTGGGGCTACAAAGTGAGTGTAAGCTAGATTTTCAGACCGTAACAACTTTTTCTGGGGAGACAAGGTCTTACTGCATAGCCCTGGCTGGCCTGGAATCTGACACACAGAACAAGCTGGCCTCAAATTCAGAGATCTACCTGCTTCTGCTTCCTGAGTACTGGAATTAAAGGCATGGGCCACCTCATCCAGCATTTTGTTGTTGTTGTTTTTTTTTTTTTTTTTTTTTGAGACAGGGTCTCTCTCCTCCCTGTAGCCTCCAGTTGGCCTAGAATTCACTTTGTAGACCAGGTGAATCTGTTCGCAGAGATCTGCCCCTCCCTCCCGACTGTTGGTATTAAAGGCTGTGCCACTACACCCAACTTACCAACCACCTTTTTTTTTTTTTGGTCTTTTTGAGACAGGGTCTCCCTGTAGCCCCAGGTGGCCTGAACTGGCCATGAACTCAGAGATTTGCCTGCCTCTGCCTCCCGAGTGCTGGGATTAAGGCCTGTGCCACCACACCCAGCCCAACTATCTTTTTTAAAGTTTTAAACATTTTTTTTTTACAGGTAATTAAAAAATTTTTTTTTAAATTTAATAACCACATGATTAGAAGAAGCATTTCATTACAGCTTTAACATATTCAGTAACAATTTCCAGAGCAAGGATACATCTCTTTCAAAAGTGGCTATAAATTTTTAGGTTTTAAACAAAAAAAAATTATGTATGTCTGCAATGTGCATGGGTGCTTGTGGAGGTCAGACGACAGTGTCAGATCCCCTGTAGCTTGAGCTACAGGCGGTTGTGAGACACTTCTTTGCAGGTGCTGGGATATAAGCTCAGGTATTCTTCAAGAGCAATAGGTACTTGTTAAGCCATCTCTTCTGCACCTCTTAGAATTTTTTTTTTAAAATAAGCTATAATCTACATTTGGCTTTCTTTCCTAACAATCACTTCCATGTTATGTATTTTTGGCAGGTGTGCTGAGGCTTTCTGAGGACATCACATCAGATCAGATGTGTCCAGAGGCGCACCAACTTTTTACTCAGTTAAGGACTGCTCTGCCTCTGCTAGATTTCTCCATTGAAGTCCCCACCCCCACACCTTCTTTTCAGAGCTGGGGATTGAACCCAGGGCTGCATGTATGCTAGGCCAAGCATTCTACTATCTGGCTACACACCCTGCCCTTTCTTTTCTTCTTTCAAGCATCTTTCTTTTTTCCCCCTTATTCTAAAACCTGTCCTTTATAAAATTCAAGACTTACGAAACTACCAGAGGACAAAAAATGAACTCTGGTTCTTGGGGAAATCACAGATTAGATAGATTTACCTAGATTTTACTTTCATTTTATTCATTTTTAAATGTTTGAGTTACATTATTTATTACTTTATGTGTGCACATGCATGCCATGGGGTATGTGGATGGGGGGGTGTAAGAGGACAAGCTGCAGGAGTCAGTTCTCTTCTTCCACTATGTGGGACCTGGGAATTAAACTCAGTTGTAAAGCTTGGCAGCAAGTATCTTTGCCCACTGAGCCATCTCACTGGCCCTGGATTTTTTTTTTTTTTTTCAGTTATTTTTTGCAGTACTGAGAGCTGAACTCAGGATCTTGCATGCTAAGCTAATGACTTACACCACCAAATCAATTTCGCCTGATTTAACTACAAGGAGACTAATTTTTAATGCCTAAAAAATGCTGTTCCCTGACAAACAGTGTGAAAAAACACGTGTTTCAAGTTCATGATTTTTTGATTTAGCATACAGAATATGAAGATGCTTTAAAGTTGAATTGGTAGAAGGAAGGAATGGATATTGCCCTGAAGAAATTCAAGGCAATGCATAAGTCTCTATGTATCTTTTTTGCTTATTCATTTGCAAGTTGGTAACTATATTTTTCTTAGTTCATGAAAGAGATGATAGATTAATTACAAGACCCTGGGACATTCAGAAAACCAGAAAAGAAAGTCGGGCATGATGGTACACTCTTACAATCTCGGTGCTATATAGAGGTAGGAGGATCAAGGTCATCCCTGATATAAAGCAAGCTTGAGGCCAGCCTAGGCTATATGAAACCCTGTCTCAAAAAGACAAAAAGGGGGCTGGAAAGATGGTCTTGCAGAGAGCCAGAGTTCAATTCCCAGCACTCATAGGACAGCTAACAACCATCTATTAACTCCAATTCCAGGGGAATCCAATGCCCTCTTCTGACCTCTGCAGGCATTGCATGACATGGGTGCACTAACACAAGCAGGAAATACACTCTTATACACAAAAATTAAGAATTAAAAACAAAAAAATTAAAACAAAAAAAATTAGAAAGGAACAACAGCAAAGAGCTGAGTGTGGTGATGGCATGGCTTTAATTTCAGCATGTAGGAGGCAGAGGCAGGTGTATCTCTACATTTAAGCACAGCAAATTCCAGGCCAACTGAAGCTATATATTAAGACCCTGACTCAAAAAAACCCAACCACTAAACACAAAAACCACACAAAAACCAATGCCCTCCCCCCCAAAAGAACAAGAGCAAAAACCAGAAGAGAATTATAAAATATTACTTCATTGCTATTTATTTGCTCTAAACAATACATCAGAAGCAACCTCCATCTAATGAAATGTTGTAAGAGATATCTATATGCCCGACACTCTTAACTTGCTAGTTATATATAAAAAGAAAGAAAACTAATTTTTTTTTTTGCAAAAATTATTATCAGTCACACAGGGGAAGATCATTAGGACTCCAAATGGACATTATATGCTAAAGAACAGATTTCTGAAACCACCCTAAGGAGGTCTAAAACAAGTGTTCCCTTCAAGTCTAAGCACAGAAAACTGCCATATTATTAGTCTCCAAAATGGTAGTTCTTATACACTTACACAGGCTGACCTATTAAAGTCAGCAGCTCACATACACCCTATATGTAACCTGATTAGCACTGATAGCTAAGCAGAAAACCAAACTCCAAAATGCAATCACCTGAATATAGCTTAACAAAAGATAATTAGAAAAATGTTTACTAGGTGTTTCTAGTATTTCTTCAGATAGTGTCACGTGTACATTTAGAAAAGACTGGCAACAACATCAAAAGTACATTCAATAGACCATACTCTATTCAGCCAATTCTAAGATGTAAATGGATGCCCACTCCAGGATCTCATTAAGCAACTGCATTTCTTCAAATAGCTACATCTAGAGATAAAGGATAAGCTGAAGTGCTTAAGCTATTCCCTCTCCCTTCAGTACTTTTGATACCTGTTTTACCCAATCTGAAACAGCAAAAATAACTGGAGATATGGTTTATAACCTAGATGAACTCCAAAATACGGCTGGGGAGAAGTCATTTAAATGAAGAATAAGCTTTTAGTCTGAAGAACCTTTGAAATGTAGACTGTCACTAAGCAAGGTATTTAGTTTCTTTAAAAAAACAACAACCAAAAAACCCATGTCCTTCCATTGATACAATTTCTCATTATTTTAAAGAAATATCCTTTATGATGTTATTTCCAAAAAAAGTTATTTAGATTAGTTTAATACATAAACCAAGTAATTCCACATACTTTTCCTACTTTGTTCATAATCATTTGTGAATTACCAAGAAGACTCATTTGTGAGTGCATGCAAGATTTTTAACTGGCAATCTTTAACAGAACTGTATAATAATTCTACTATAAAAGAAAATCATTTATAAGCTTATGAGCATTTAAATAATTCTACAGCCTTATGGTTAAAGAACTAGTCTTACTAATATACCTGTTACTAGCCTAATATCTTTTTTTTTGCACATGTTCAAAACCTAAATTTCTATTTACTATGTAGCTTCCCAACTTGCCTAATCTTAAGAATCACACCCCCAAAAGAGCTACCACCTAGAATCTCATTCAAATGGTCTAGCATAGACTATCAGCATTTTTTAAGTGATTCTAAGGAATAGCCAGGGTTGAGAACTACTGACCTAGACTTACTGAATATGAAATGAGGTAGGTACTCATAAGTCTGAATATCAATTGATTGTAGTTTAGCTGAGATGGACATGGTAAGACCTAGAATTAATACAATGAGTAATGGGAACTGGGAACGGGATGCAAAATCATTTTAACTGAATCTATGATGTGGAAAATGGGTTAAGAGCATTAGTTAAGTGGCGTCATTCAACAATCCTAAGATGTATAGGGAACCAAAAGACCCTGGACAGCTAATACAATTTTGGTTGGGTGGAGGGGGTAGTCGGAAGCATCCGATTTTCCGATTTTAAATTGTATTACAAAGCTACAGAATCAAAATCATATGGGCTGGCCAGATGATTCAGAGGTAAAGACACTAGCCAAACCTGACAACTTGAGTTTGACTCCTAGAACCCACATAGCAGGAGAAAGCTGACTCTGCAAGCTGTTCTCTGACCTCCATATCTGTGCCATGGCACACACACGTGTATATATATA
>NW_008353027.1:6129660-6133946 GCF_000622305.1 Nannospalax galili
TACAAACTCAACAAATAAATGTAAACAAAAACAAAAACCATAAAAGAGTGATGCATACCAGGGGAATAGAATACAGTGCAGTAATAAATTCAAGCATATGGTCAACTAATTTTTGCAAAGGGCAACAAGAAGATGCAATGGGGAAAGAAGTCTCTTTAAGGGGCTAGAGAGATGGCTCAGTGGGGTAAAAGCACAGGATGCAGCTATTCCAGAAGAAGAGCACCCACATGGAGGCTAACAACCATCAGTAACTCCAGTTCTAGAGGATCTAATGGCCTCTTCTGGCCTATGCAGGCACTGTACACATATGGTGCACATACATGCAGGCAAAATACTCATACACATAAAAATAACTAAAAATGCAAAGAAGTCTAGTAACTGTGCTGGGGAAACTGGATTTCTACATGTAGAAGAATGAAATGGGGCTAGCAAGATGGCTCAGAGGGTAAAAGCACTTGCCATGTGTGGTAGTTTGAATGAGAAATGTCCTTTACAGGCTCAAATATTTGAACACTTGGTCGGCTGGTAGTGCTGATTGGGGAAAGTCATGGAACCTTCAGGAGATGTGGCCTAGCTGGAAGAAGCGTATCACTGTGGACAGGCTTTGAGAATTCATAGTTCGGCACCACTTCCAGCCTGCTCTCTGTTTCCCGCGATTGCTTGAATATATGAGCACTCAGCTTTCTGCTCTGGCTGCCTCCTGTCATACTTCCCTTCCCATGATGGATTCTTATCCCTCTGAACTGTAAGCCAAAATAAACTCTCCCTTCTATAAATTTCCTTGGTCATGGTGTTTTACCACAGCAACAGAAAAATAACCAATATACTACACTGGCCTGACAACCCAAGTGCGATCCCTAGAACTCACATAGTGGTGTGACCTCCATACACACATAACAGTACATGCATGCTCCCACAAATATAATAGCCCTCTTCTAGCTCCCATACACATGCTCAAGCACACACATCTGCACACATACATATACATACGCTACACACAGACACACATATACATTTTTTAAAAAGTGTTTTTGAGCTCCTATAAACATTGAAATCATACAAGTACTTGAGAGGTTGAGGTATGAAGGTTTTGAGTTTGAGTCCAGCCTAGACTACATGAGACTGTCTCAATAATAACAAAAACTATTACTGAAACACAGGTAAGAAAAGAGGAAGCTCTGTATTTTAGCCTAGGGCTGCTGTCAGTACCATGCTTCACTTAGATTGAGCAATATAGTTCTAGCAGGGTAGAGGAAGTTGTGAAAACTGTATCCATCACCAAAGGAGGGACTCACTGGTTAGGAGTAGAATAATTCAAGTTCCATTTGCCAATGTATTATTAAAAAACAGTGATCTTAGCCAAGCATGGTGGTACATACCTTTAATCCCAGCACTGGTGAGGCAGAGGCAGGGGGATCTCCATGAGTTCAAGGCCAGCCTGGTCTATATACTGAGTTCCAGGCCAGCTGGGGCTATAGGGAGACCTTGTTTCAAAAAGACCAAAAAAAATAAACAAACAAAAACCAGTGATCTTGCTGGCAAAAATTAGGGAAGGGCCAATACTGGAGGAAAACGAGGCTGCAATTCTAAGGCAAGCAAGCAACAAACCAACAGCTCCGCCCAAAGTTAGCTGGAAAGCTGGAGAATTACACAGCCATGGTGAACCTTGATAAGCTTCTACTTATCTTGGTTGATTTGAAAGGCTATATACTTGCACAAAACTGAGTATAAGCACGGGAAAGGCTAGATGGTAGGTACCCTGGTTATCTATGTAGCTATGGTTGAATGCAAGACATTCCATAAATAAAGGATAGATACAAAAGTGAGAATAGTGTTATGTAAAAGCTAGGGCAAACGTGAATTGCCTGTACTTTGAATACATTCCCCATCCTATATACTGAAGCTTTACTAGTTTAAGGTATTTATGTACAACCTTTAACCAGTGTGATCCAGGGGTGACCCCCAGGAGCCAGGCTTAAAAACAAACAAAACACAAGAGACTGAAAGCAAAACAAAAAAGTTGATTAGAGACATAGCAGCTTTGCACTGCAGATTACAGGCAAGTCCCTAAAAGAAATAAAGTAGAAATAAATAGAAATAAAATGGACATGATATATCTGTCAAATTGCCTTCTAAGTCTTTATGGCTTTTGCCCATAGGTAGTAAGCTCTCAGCTTTGGTCAGAGGTTGCTTTTGCAGGGGGCAGTAGTTACTGCAGACTTACAACTGGTCAAGGTACTAAGATTAAGTAACTGTTGAATGCTCATGGCTGAGGGAATATAGCTCAATGGTAGAGTATTTGACTACCATGCAGAATGCTCAATCCTAAATAGGACATCTATATCACCCTCTCTAAGGCTCAGTGAACATCTTCAAAGAGAGGGTAGACAGAACACAGAGCTAGAGGAAGGCATGGAGTGCTACTGAGCACTGTCTTGCTGGCATGAATGGCTGTTGTGCTCCTTGAACTCTCAGGTGTGCTTATTGGCCTGCATAAGATTGGGCCAACCAACAGTCTATCATTGAAGGCAGAGGAGATCATGAGGCCCCTGTACTTCTGAAGGATTTATAGGGTGGTTAATAGTTAACAGGGAAGAGGCTCCTGAAGTCCCATCCCTCCCTGAGAATCTATGGGCAGTTAATGGTTGCCAGGGAAGAAACATTTTCTTCAGTGGTATAGTCACTGGTAAGCTGTCATGCCTCTCTAATTACCCTATTTAAAGTTACTGGTTCATAAACAAAAAACATAAAAGTGGAAGGGGGATTTGTCGGGAAGAGGAAAAAGGATCAGCAGGAGGAGGGAAATAAGAGAGTAATGGGGGTGAATATAATCAAAATACATTCCCTTTTTTTTTTCTTTTTGGTCTTTTTGAGACAGGGTCTCCCTGTAGCCCCAGCTGTCCTGGGTCCTGGAACTCACTAAGTGGACCAGGCTGGCCTTGAACTCACAGAGATCCGCCTGCCTCTGCCTCTGCCTCTGGAGTTCTGGGATTAAAGGCATATGCCACCACACCTGGCTCAAAATACATTCTATACATTTATAAAAATATGAAACCCATTATTAAGTATAATTAATGTATGCTAATAAAAACTTAAAAAATAAACACAAACAACAGCTCTCCTCTTCAGGAGGTACTCTTAGGCCTTAAAATATATTATTCAGGTGTGGTGGCACACTCCTTTAATCCCAGCACCAGGCAGAGGCAGCCAGATGTTTTGAGTTCTAGGCCAGCCAGGTCACACAGGCCAGCTGGGGCTACTGGGAGACCCTGTATCAAAACCCTGAAAGTTTTATAAGAAACGATTCATATAATTTTTTTCTTATTACAGTTTGATTTATTTTGTCTGCATGTGTATTTTATGTGTGTGGGTACCTGAGTGCCACAGTGAATGTATGGAGGTCAGAGGAAAACTTGTGGAAGCCAATTCTTTCCTTCTACCATGTGGGATACCAGGAATCAAAGTCAGATTATCAGGCTTGGTAGCAGGCACCTTTACCTGCTAAGCCATCTCTCTAGCCCAGTTATACAATAACCTTGAGACTAGTTGGATAACTTGAGGCTGGAGAGATAGCTTAGCAGTTAAGAGAATGTATAGCTCTCAAAGATAGCCTCTGTTCACTTCCCATGTCAGGTAGCTTATAAATGCCTATAAGTCCAGTTTCAGGAGATCCATAATTCTTTTCTGGCTTCCACAGGCATCTTTACTCACAATGCATATATGCCCACATAGACGCACACACACACAATATACATAATTAAAATAAAAATGAGGGGCTTGAAAAGATGGTTCAGTGGTTAAGAGCACTGGCTGCTCTTGCAGAAGACCAGGTTCAGTTCGCAGCACCCACATGGTAGATAACAATTGCTGGTTAACTCCAGTTCCAAGGGCTCTCAGACATTCCATGTCAGGGGGAACCTACACATATGCAGGCAATACACTCATACACATAAAATAAAAATAAAAAAAAAAAAGATTGTTCAGTTGTTAAGAGCACTGGCTGCTCTTGCAGAAGACCAGGTTCAGTTCGCAGCACCCACATGGTAGATAACAATTGCTGGTTAACTCCAGTTCCAAGGGCTCTCAGACATTCCATGTCAGGGGGAACCTACACATATGCAGGCAATACACTCATATACATAAAATAAAAATTAAAAAAAATCTTAAAAAAACCTTAAGACTTAATATAAAACAGAAAATGTGTGACGCATCAACGCGGGGAGGGGGGACAACGATGGTGGACAGGGAGACGAGGCAGAAGACATTTAGTGGAAACTCAACTGATA
>NW_008353027.1:6134932-6175589 GCF_000622305.1 Nannospalax galili
GCCTCAGTTGGGGAATTGCCTCCATTGGACTGGCCTGTGGCCATGTCTGTGGGGCATCTTCTTGATTGTTAAGTGATGTAGGAGGGCCCAGACCATTGTGGGTGGTGCCACCCCTGAGCAGGTGCGCCTGTGTTGCATAAGAAAGCAGGTCGAGCAGGGGCCAGAGGAGCAAGCCAGTAAGCAGTGTTCTTCCACGGCCTGTGCTCCAGCTCCTGCCTCCAGGTTCCTGGCCTGAGTTCCTACCTTGGGTTCCCAAATGAACTGTGACCTGGGAGATGTAAGACAAATAAACACTTTCCCGCCTGTGTTGCATAAGAAAGCAGGTCGAGCAGGGGCCAGAGGAGCAAGCCAGTAAGCAGTGTTCTTCCACGGCCTGTGCTCCAGCTCCTGCCTCCAGGTTCCTGGCCTGAGTTCCTACCTTGGGTTCCCAAATGAACTGTGACCTGGGAGATGTAAGACAAATAAACCCTTTCCTCCCCAAGTTGGTATTGCTTAGAGTATTTTGTCACAGCAATGGAGAAACAAACTAAAACAGAAAATGGTACCAGAAGTGGGGTGTTGACTATGAAGAACCTGACCATGTGGGGTTTTGGAGGACTGTGGAAGACTTTGGAAGCCTGGGCTAAAAAAGCAGTTGATTGCTGTAAGCAGAACTTAACAGGCCATTCTAGTAGGCAACTGAAAGAAAGTAGTGCTGAGAACATTATATAGTTCCAGAGAGAAATAAGGACTTAAGCAGAAACTGGGATATTTTGGCAGAGTCTGGCTGGAGTCTGCCCACAGTCAAAAAGCTTGCCTGAGGCTAAGTTAAAAGGCCAGGGACTAATTTCTCTGGCAAAAGAAATTTCAAGACAGCATAACATAGAAATAGTGGCATGGCTATTAATGGTGAATATTATACAGATATACAGTGGAAACAAAAGAGCAAATGGGGCAAAAAGAAATACAGAATGTACAGGATTGAAAAAGAGACTAGGAAGATAAATGCTGGAGTCCAGCCAAGTGCTGGAGAGGATCCCTTTGATAAGGAGATTAAAGTGATTAAGGAGGGGCCTAGAGATTCAAACTTAAACAATGGAGAGAGTGCTTCCAGGGCAAGGCCACATCCAGTTAAGCCTCCAACTTGTGAAAGGAAAATGAGAGAAAAGCTTCTAAAATGGATAAAGCAGGCTGGGGTCCATCCCAAACTTGTAGTCAAACTTAGTATTATTCACCTGGTGCTGGCTTTAAAGGCATGAAAGATACAAGAGTGAAGGGGTCATCAGTTCTTCCTCCACGGTTTCAGAGAGCCACAGAAGCCAGGCAGTGTGCAGCAGGGGTTCCCCTGCATAAAGAAGGCCCTGATAGGTCATTGTGTGAAGCTGTAAAGGTGAAGCCTGATTGGCAATGGAGACCCCGACAAGATGTTTGTGATGCCAGCTGTGAGGCATCTGCCAAGAAGACCTGTATACAGGGAGTGGTACCAGCCTGAGAGAGATGTATGTTGCACGCAGCAAAGCTGTAAAGGCTGAGCCATCTAAGCCCTTTGGAAGTAAAGTCCCAGAAGCTGGATGTGGAGCTACTGGATTTGGTGTTTGCCCTGCTGATATTTGGTCTTGTTTTGGTCTGGTATTTCCTCACTATGCCTCCATTCCTCCCTTTTGGAATGGTAATGTGTATTCGGTTCCACTGTATGTTGGGAATATGTAATTTGTCTTTTGATTTTATAGGGACTTATAGTTAAGATATTTACCTGAGTCTCAGAAAAGACTTTGGACTATGGACTTTTGAATAGGATTGAGGCTGGTAATGACTATGGGACTTTTAAGGTTGGACTAAATGCATTTTGAATTTTATATGATCATGAGCCTATGGGGGCCAGGGGGTGGAATGTGCTGGTTTGAATGAGAATGTCCCCAATAGGTTCCAAGTATTTGGACATTTTGTCCCCAGTTGGTGGTACTGTTTTGGGAGATCTTAGAAGGTGTGGCTATCCTGGAGGAAGCAGGTCACTGGGGGCAGGCTTAGAGAGTTCTTAAGCCTCCATGGATCTCCAGTTGCTCTCTTGCTTCCTGTACCTGCTTGAAGACATAGAGCTTAGCTTCCTCCAGCTACCTCTGCCACTATGCCTCCAAGCCAAGACAGAGGCAGAGGTGTTTCTATCACAGAAACAGAAAACTAATACAGTAAATAAAATATATACTTTTTAGAAAAAAAAATTTATGAAGAGAAAAGGCCAGATTTCATGCATGGCAAGAGTACATGCTGGAGCCAACCACCATCCACATAAGGCAGGCTACAAAGAGGAAGAACCAACTAGGCTACTGTAAAATGCCCTTTGGAGGCATGCCTCTAGCGGCTCAAGGATCTCCTATAAGGCTCACCTCTCAATGGTATCACTCCAAATGAACAAACCTTTAAGCCTTGAGGGGGGGACACTGAACATTCAAACTACAGCAGGAACTGAAGTCATAAGGACTTCCATGTTTGAATGTAACAGAATTTTCTGAGGCTTTTGTGAAGAACAGCAGGAGGGCAGAAAGGGAATTTGGAAAACACTTCCTCCACTTACAGCACAGGTATGTAAAAGGAAATTATTGGGCCGGATGTGGTGGCGCATGCCTTTAATCCCAGTATTTGGGAGGCAGAGGCAGGTGGATCTCTGCCAGCCTGGTGTACATAGTGAGTTCCAGGCAAGCTAGGGCTACAGGGAGACCCTGTCTCAAAAAGACCCCCCCCTCAAAAAAATAAAAGGAAAGTACTGGGGTGGAAGAGATGGCTCAGTGATTACGCTGCTTTTCCAGACAACTTGAGTTTGGTTTCCAGCATCCACACATCTAGTTCCAGAGGATCCAACACTCTCTTCTGACCTTCGTGGGCACTGCATAACACAGATGCGCTTACACACATGCACTCATACACAGAAAATAAAATTAATAAAATGTTTTTAAAAAACAACAAAGAAACATTCCTACTAAAAAAATTCATACCCAGGCTTGAGTGATGGTTCAGTGGGTAAGAGTGCTTACTGCTCTTCCAGAGGGTCTCAGTTCAGTTTGCCCATATCTGACAGCTCACAGCTCCAGGAGGCTATAATACTCTGCTGTCCTCCATGGTGACCTGAACACATAATGGGACACACACACACGCACGCACGCACGCACGCACACAAATCTTTAAGCCAGGTGGGGTGGCACATGTCTTTAATCCCAGTGCTGGGGAGGCAGAGGCAGGGGGATCTCTGTGAGTTCAAGACCAGCCTGGTCTACACAGCAACCCTGTCTCAAATAAATAAATAAATCTTTAAAGAAAATCCATTTCAAGCCAGGGATGGTGGTATATGTCTACAATCTCAGCACTATGATGGTTCAAGTAGGAGGAAGAGTGGGCCAACCTGGGCTACTGAGTGAGATTTTTCGCTCATCCCACCCCCATGCCCTTCCAAAGAAGAAAGTATATCATCTTGGGTTAGATTAAGGAATTTCTTTTCCCTCTTTATCTTGATTAGTTATGGAGAGGAAGTGTTCTTTTTATACCCAGGTTCTTGCATATACTAGCCACCCTGTTCATTTCACAGAAGCCAACATCACTTACGATCAAATAGATACAAACTGAGCAAGACAAATTCAATTTCAAGGAGACTACAGAAACAGATGTCTGACAGTTTGAGTCTAACACTTCAAATGGTTGATTCAAACATGTAGTAGACCAGGACAGTTTCAGAGAAGGGAATACCGAAGAACAAACTCCTAAATAATTTAGTGAAGAACTAACTGCATTCATAACTGAAGGCCTATGTCAACCTCTAAAGTTTTTAATTTTATGTCTTATCAGATTCTATGTAATTATAACCCTTCTACAATGTTCCCTTGACTGACATCCTTCAACTTTCCATACACAGAAACACTGCCCCCCATCTCCCACCCCCGTGTGTATATTGTTTTGTTATTTTGAATGGTCACTTTAGCACAGGCTGGTCCTGAACTCATTAGGTAAGCCAAGGATGGCCATCAGATCTTCCTGCTTCTACCAAGTGCTGGGATTACAGGAGTATGCTACCATGACTAATTTATATTCGGCACTTTTTGTACATTTCAAAATTCTATTCTGCCACATATAAGTTTATTTTTTTCTTCTTTCTTTTGAAACAGGTTCTCATGCTGTAGCACAGGTCCACTTACATATATACAGGCAAAACACTCATACAAATAAATATTAAAATAGCTGAGAGTGGTGGTACACACCTTTAATCCTAGCACTTGGGAGGCAGGGGCAGGTGAATGCCTGTGAGATCAAGGCCAGCCTGGTCTATACTGTGAGTTTCAGGCTAGCTGGGGCTATGGGGAGACCCTGTCTCAAAAAAACAAAACAAAAAAACCAAAAAACCCCACAATAAAAAACAAACAAAACAGGTTATAGTATCAAAAGAAAACTAGAGAGTCAAAGTAATCCCCATCAAAATCTCTATGACATTCTTTAGAGAACTAGAAAAACAATCTTAAAATTCATATGTAAACAAAAAAGACCCCCAATAGCCAAAGTAATCCTTAGCAGACAGGTCAATGTTGGAGGTATCAAAACACCTGATCTCTAACTATACCGCAGAGCAATAGGAACAAAAACAGCATGGTACTAGCACAGAAACAGACATGTAGTCCAATGGAACAGAACAGAGCAAGAAATAAACCTGCACAGCTGACAAAACCTCTTCAACAAAGGACAGAGAAAACTGCCTGCATGTAAGTGCATCCGTGTCATGCAATGACCATGGAGGTCAGAAGACGGCATTGGATGCCCTGGAACTGGAGTTACAGATAGCTGCCTTGTGGGTGCCGGGAACCAAACCGGGGTCCTCTATAAGAGCAGTCAGTGCTCTTAATTGCTGAGCCATCTCTCCAGTTTCCACATTTTTTTCATTTTAAGCAAGACATTTATTTAAACAATAAGGGCAAAGCTACGATTCTTTTTTGTCTTTCTGAGACAGGGTCTCCCTGTAGGCCCAGCTGACCTGGAACTTACTCTGTAGACCAGGCTTGGCCTTGAACTCAAAAAGATCCACCTCCCTTTGCCTCTGTGTGCTGGGATTAAAAGGCGTGGTGGCCATTTTTTTTTTTAAGACTAATTTATCCCTACTTAAAGACAGATTGCCTAATATGAAAGAACTACATACAAAAAAAGTTATAAAATTGTCCTTGGTTTCACAATGATAAATGAAAAAACATTAAAATTCTCCAATTGAAGAAGGTATGCCAGGATTTTCATGTTGTTTTGTTGCTGTTGTTGAAACAAAGAGAGCAAAATACCTTATTGATATATAAAGATAGGCACTGACTGAGCAAGCCACTAATAGAGAAAAGGGTATTTTAATAGAATTAAGTACTTTTCCCATAGCATCTCCATTTGACACATAGACCAGTTATTTTATATCCAATAAAGGAATGGGAAAGGGGAAATGAGAGAATAGAGAAAACTATGTTGCAGCAGTCAAGGCTATAGTGGGACTAACTGACAATATATTCTTCAACTGTAACACAATTCTGGAGTAAAGTAACAGAATCCCTTTTTAGTAGCCACCTCTTATCTACTGCTGGAACACATCAATTGATCTTCATCCTCCATTTTCAACTACGCAGGTCTGTCTTACTCACTGATTGCTTGCCTGTCAATGGAAATTTGATCTGCCTTACTGGCAAAACCCCATCCTTCACAACAGACTTTCATTAGTTTAGCAAGTGGTGTATGCCTCTTAACCTTAAAATTGCACCACAGAACCATCTGCCCTGTCAATTTCAAATTAACATGAGAACTGTTGGTCTGGACTCCTTCCTTGGGTTTTTTAAATCAGCTAAGGTGAGCACTGGAGCACTTCACAAGAGGTGCCAGATCCACACTGAAGGAGCACAGGAGCTCCACCAGGAGTGGCAGGAGCCTGGACAAGGACAGAGAGTAAAATCCTCCTTGTAAACTCCCTCCCCCATCAATAATTAACACCAAAAAGCCATATTAACCAATCACTACACAAGCTAATGAATTGAAAAGACAGTTCTCAAAGAAATACAAATGGCCAATACTTAGAAAAGGGTTCAACATCTTTAGCCATTGGGAAATGCAAATTAAAACAGCTTTGAGGGCCAAGGAGATAGCTCAACAGGTAAAGGCACTTGCCCCCAATCTTGTATCCCTGGGACACCACAAGCTGGACGGAGAGAACAGACCCCCCCCCAAGTTGTTCTCCAATCTTCACATACACACTGTGGCACTTGTACACCCACATCCACATATACAACAAATAAATGTTTAACAACAACAACAAACTGCTTTGAATATTCCTTATCACCCCAGTCAGAATGGCTACCAGGAAGACAAATGTGACAAGGACATAAGGAAAAGAGTAACCCTTATATGCTGCTGATAGGTGTGCAATGAATGTTACACTAACAGAAGCCAGTAGGAGGCTCTTCAATGATACAATCCAGTTCTATCACTTCTGTATCCAAGGGTGCTGAGTTAGTATACCACAAGACAGTTGCACATCCATGTTCACTGATGCCCTATGCCTAAAAGCCAGTATATGGAACCAGCTTCAGTATCTACTAACAAATGAATAAAGAAAACGTGGTATGTACGACAATGGGAATGAATAAAGAAAACGTGGTATGTACGACAATGGAAATTTGTTCAGCTGTAAGAATGAAATTATGACATTTTCAGTAAAATGAAGAGAAATGGAATCCATTACGTTAGAGATATAAGCCATATTCAGAAAGACAGGTATCACATATTCTCTCATATGATGACTCAAGATTTCAACTTATTTGTGCCTATATATGGGGAGGGACATGAAAGAAAAAGTCTAAGAGAGAGAGGAGGAAAACGAAGAGGGTGGTAGAGTATACATGACATGAAGGCAGGAGGACTAAGGAAAGAATAAGGGAAAGGGAGATTAGGAACATGGGAAGAGAGCAAAAAAGAAAAAAAAGGTACAGAGAAATGTTTCAGTCAGACAGTAACAAGGGGTCCTGGGGCATAAAGAAGCCAGAATTATGAGACTTAGGCAGGTAGGTCTTTGAATCAAGAGACTGGCAGTGAAGGACAGAATACATAGGTGCTCCCTCTACTGGCCCATCTTCTATGCTCATATCCCTATAGGCCTTGAAGACAGATCTGAGTTCCCAGTGTACATTATGCACATTTTACCAAGCACTACCACATTGGAATGGAACTTACTCTTTCCCTACCTGCAGTCTATATGCTTTGTGAGTGTGTGTCCATGTGCATGTGCACGCTCATGAGAACAGATGCAGGTGGAGGCCAGAGGCTGACCTTGGGGATTGTTCCTCAGGATCCATCCATCTTGTTTTCTGAGTGTCTCTTACTGGGACTCAGGGCTCTCTGATTAAGCCAGGCTGGCTGGCTAGCATACTCGTTTCCTCCTGTTTCTACCTGCCCAGTGCTGGGATTTTAAGAACTCACTGCCACACATGGATTTTCATGTGGGTGCTGACGGTTGAACCCAGGTCCTCATGCTTATGAGGCAAGCTCTTTACCAGTTGAGTTATTTCCCCAACCCTTAGTCTCAGCTTTTAAGGGCTAGACATAGCTTATTCATCTTTTAGTCAAGCATCTAGAACAGTCATAGTAGAGTTCATAAATGCTCATTTATTGGATGGTTTTGGGAAAAACTGATCAGAGAAATCTAGACCTGTTTCAGGATGGTGCAACTTTGTTTTTTTGAGATAGTTTCACTATATAGCCCAGGCTGGCCTCAAACTCCTATCAATTCTACTGCCTCAGCCTCTCACGTGCTGGGATTAGAGGTATGAACACACCAGCAATGGTGTGAATTTAATGCGGCGACCATGTTTTACTAAACTCAGTATTCTAAGAGCTCAGTCTAGCAACTGGCACACAGAAACTAATCAAATCTAAGATTTCTTTCTTCAAAGGTGTACCTGTCTTTTTTTGATTTCTGGTTCACTTTCTTGATTATCTAAGGATACAGGAGTGGATATGGAAAGAAGGAACTTAGGTGAATACAGCTGTATCTCTCCTTCTCAAAAGCTTAAACTGTAGAGGCTGACATGTTTTCACCTAGTTTTTAAGTCACTTCCCTCCAAAACATGTTTTATATCTTTGACAATTATTTGCAGTTTTCCTCTTTGTTGTCATTGTCCTATGATTTCAGAATATTGTTTTGAATCCCCATCAAGGCTACTCTTTTGTTTTCCTCAGGCTTCCCTACTGCCCACATTTCTCAGTGAGATAGCACAGAGCACATTAGGAAAATCTCTAGTTAGGTATCAGTAGTGCCCATGCTGGGGTGTTTTGTTTTGTTTTTTGAGACAGGAACTCTCTATGTAGACCAGGCTGGTCTCAAACTCAGAGATCCACCTGCCTCTGCCTCTCAAGTGCTGGGATTAAAGGCATGTACCACCACACCTGGGTACTGGGGTGCTTTTTAAACCTCCCCTGACTAAATCTCATACGATCTAATTAAGAGTATCTCATGGTGGAGAGGTGTAGGCCATCCTGGTCTACATAGTGAGCTCCAGGACAGCTGGGGCTACAAGGAGACCCTGTCTCAAAAAGACAAAGAGTATCTCTAATGGTTCCCCAAAAGCTCTCCAAGTAGGATGGGTTTTAATTTCAGCTCTCAAGAGGCAGAAGCAAGTGTGAGATCGAGGCCAGTATTGGTTACAAGGAGACCCTGTCTCAAAAAGCAAAAAAAGACAAAACAGACAAACAAACAAAGCATTCCAAGTCATTCCAATGTTCAGTAAGGTAGAAGAAAACGTATAAGTTCTGAATATCAGGGTCTGGAGATGACTTAGTGGTTAAGAGCACTGGATGCCCTCACAGAAGATCCGAGTTCAAATCCCAACACCCCCACATGACAGCTAACAACCAGTTCCCAGGGCTCCAACTCCCTCTTCTGGCCTCCTCAGGCACTATATGACAATGGGTGCACTTACACAGATGCAGGCATAACATTCATACACACAAAATAAAAAATTTTTTAAAGTTCTGGATATCAGAAAATCAAGACAAATTCCAATTTCGCCACTACTATCTTTAATGCTTCTAAACTTCACATAACTTAGGTGTCCACTATATGCCAGGTACCTTGGTAGGTATTGAGAAAGGATGAATAGGTTAGTCTTTGTCCCCCTAGGAGTTCACAGTAGAAAATATAAGAACTACAGAAAGCCACCGACAAGCAAACAGAGCAACTAAGGCACACAGGAAGTAAAACTAGGCTACTGATGAGGGATCAGCAAAATCTCTACAAAGGGGACATTAAGGCTAAGTGCTGTAGGCAGTCAGAGCCAGATGAGGCTAGTGAAGGAAGGCTGTTTTTAAAAAGAGGAAGTATATGCAAAGGTCTGAATAGGACAGAACTCAGCTTAGCAGAAGCATAAATAGGAATGAGGAAAGCTAATGGGTTTAAAAAAAGAGGGAGGCACAGTGAATGTCTGTACACAGCATTCAAGAGGTTGCAGAAGGACCATAAGGCCAGACTGACATACACAGATCATGACTTAAACAAAAATGAGAGGTGGGGAGATACCTGAGTTGGTGAAGTGCTTTGCCATGCAATCATCAAGACCCAAGTTGGATCATCTACAACACATGTAAAAAGCAAGGCAGGGTGGTAGACTCCTTAAAATCCTAGGGCTGAGGAGGTGGAGATAGGCCGATTCCTGGCCAGCCAAACTCAGTGAATCAAACTCCAGGTCCTAGTGAGATATCCTGTCTCAACAAAAACCCAGAAACAAGCTGGAGAGATGGCTCAGCAGTTAAGAGAATTGGCTGCTCTTGCATATGTCCCAGGTTAGGTTCCTAGCACCCACACAGGGATGACAACCATCCCTAACTCCAGTTCTAGAGGACCTGACACCCTCTTCTGGCCTCCATAGGCACCATACACACAGGTGCACATACAGACAATGCAGGCAAAACACTTATACACAAAAGCTAATTTTTTTTTAATTAACTAAAAAAAAGGGTAGACAGTTCCTGAGAAACACCACCCAAAATCGACCTGTGGCCTCCACACACCTGTGCACAGGTGCACACGCAGGAAACCTTCTCCCAACCCCCAGCTAAAAAGGACTGAAACATCCTGCGATGTCAAAATGGCATGATTTTTAAACAGGCTTGGTGGCGTACCATTTAAATCCCAGAACTGGGGAGGTAAAGGCAGGCAGATCTCTGTGAGTTCCAGACCAGTCAGGGCCACAAAATGAGACCGTCTCAAACAAACAACAAACAAACAAACAAACAAACACCCTTTCTAAAACACTACTTTGGCTAGGCATGGTGTTGCAAAGCTGCAATCCTAGCACTTGAAAGATCAAGGCAGAAGGATGAGGAGCTAAAAGCACAGGCTAGTTTGGCGGACTACTTGTGACCCTGTCTCAGAAGACCTAAATAAATAAGCCTGCACAAGTTTTTAATCCCAGCACCCAGGAGGCAGAAGCAGGCAGACCTCTGTGAGGCCAGCCTGGTCTTACACAGGCCAGCTGGGGCTACAGGGAGACCCTGTCTCCAAAACAACCAAAATAAATATTTCAACTCTTTCACAAAATGGTTGTAAAGCCTAACAGTAAGTTCAAAACAGTATTTTTCCTCAGGATCTAACCTCAATATTAATGATTCCCAATTTAGTAAAAGGACCAACCCAAAGAACAGCCTATATAAGTTTAGAATGGCAAATGCTATCAAGTTGCTATTTTTTCTTTTTTTAGACAGTCTCACTATGTAACCCTGGCTGGCCTGGAACTTACTATGTAGACCAGGCTGACCTTGAACTCAGAAATCACTTGCTGGGAGTAAAGGGGTGTGCCACCACACCTGGCTCAACATGGCTAGTATCATGCTTGCCTCAAAGAAGGTATTCTTCCATACCTTCCCTCAAGTATAGGGTCTCACTGTGTAGCCCTGACTGGCCTGAAACTTGCTAATGTAGACCAGGCTAGCCTTGAATTCAGAGATCTGCCTGCCCCTGCTGGGATCAAATGCATGTGCTACCATACCCAGCCTCAAGTAGTCTTTTTCATAAGAAACCTAGTTTAGTAATGGGACAGCACAATAATGCAGAGAAAATGTAGTTGAATGTTGACTTTTCACTTTTGTAAAGTGTAAAGATATTTATAGACTTTGAGTAAATATTATGTGCCAAACACTGTGCTAAAGAAATTTATTTATATGTGCTATCCCATTTAGTCCTATGAGGTAGAACTATTACCAGCTATCCATTTCAGGGAGAGGAAATAGAACTTTGATTTTTTTTTTTTTTGTATCTTGCCTTGATAGGAAAGAACACACTTATTCTTAGAACCCAAGACTATCTCAAAGCTCAAAGATCTTTACCTCCACTCCTGCTTGAAACAATTGTCTCTATGTACAACAGTAGATTTTAAATAATTTTAAATCCCCAGAATATTAAAGCCATCACACAAACTTTGTAATCAGTGACTGAATTTCCCTTTCAGCCCTCCCTTTAATATGCCAAAATAATTCTAGACCCTGAGCTTTCCTAAACCTTTAATCATTTATGGTGCTCTCTGCTGTTACCTACCCATTAGAACAATTTTAAAAAACATTAACACTGAGCCAATTATTTTCAAAAGCCCAGAGATACTAATCAAGTGATCCTAATAGTCTTAAACACTATTCTCAAACCAGCTAAGATAGATGAAGATTGGGAAACTTGCATTCTAAAGTGCCACCATCCAGATAAAATTACCCTGTGAATTGGAGTAATTTCAATCAGATCTTGTAAAACTGAACATTTTTCTCAAGACTAGAATTAGGGAGTAACTATAAAATAGTTTAAGGGCCCAAACTCTGAAAAATAAAATGGTTTTCTACACGGAAAAATCAATAGCAAAAGGCAAACAGTCAGAACTAGGGAGAACAGCAACAGTTTAGAACAGTAATAAATAAAATTATGAAATGAGCAATCTATTCATCTCATGGCCATTCTACCTTAAGACTATGATTACTCTCAAAAACTACATGCTGTTCAAATAAGGCTTAATATCTTACTATATAGTGTCCTGAGTTCACATACTCTTAAACTTCAACAGTTTTCATCAGCATCAAAAGCTCAATTATGTTTTATTATTTCATACCTGCAGTTATGACCATCACAGTTATTAACACACAACCAGCAGGTTTATAATAAAAATTAAACCAGAGTAGGTATATAATTTGTTGATTCCCCTACCCACTAATCACTCTTAAAAAGAGTTTTCTATACCATGTAAATGACCATCACTAATTTACATTCAAGTGTGATATCAACTATTTGGTAATAAAGGTATCATGTATTTTTAGAAAGAGAATTATACTAGGGCCCATTTAACAATGCACTCAGCAAGATAAGCACTAAATTATTAAGCAGAGGAAGTGTAGGCGGAGAGTCCAACTCAATTGTGACAGGAAGTACAAGCTTTGGAAGTTTAGAAATAGGAATACAAGTTTTCTGTTAGTACAAAAAAAAAAAGGAAAAAAAGTGCCAGTGAATAAGGGCAAACGAGGAAGTTCTCTCTAGTGAACTATCTGCCATGTTACAGAAGTCATCCTTTTCAATATGTTTATATAAAAATGTATTTCCCCTGGGCATGGTGGTGCTCGCCTTTAATCCCAGCACTTGGGAGGAGGCAGAGGCAGAGGCAGATGGATCTCTTGTGAGTTCCAAGTCAGCCTGGTCTACATAGTGAGTTCCAGCCCAGCTGGGGCTACAGGGAGACCCTATCTCAATATATATATATATTCATTCCCTAGGTGTACTGGAGTCTGCATTTTGCAGCCACCCAACAATAGTTTTTGTTGTTGGTTGTTTTTTTTTTTTTTTTTTTTTTCGGTCTTTTTGAGAAAGGGTCTCCCTGTAGCCCCCGCTGGCCTGAAACTATGTAGACCTGGCTGGCCTGGAACTGACCAGGATCTGCCTGCCTCTGCCTCTCAAGTGCTGGGATTAAAAGGGAGGTGCCACCATGCCTGGCAAGAATCATCCTTTAGAAGGGTGTCACAACACAAGTATACTTAATACTGAGCCGCAAACTTAAAAATGGCTAAAATGGCAAATTTTGTTCACCAAACAGAGCCTATATTAATAAGAAATTGGTTCATTTAAATGCTAACACTAACTTGTTATGTAAATTTTGATTACTTTCAAGACCAAAACTATTTTACGCTTATTTTTAAATAATTTTTTACATGGGTGAATTAATGTAATTAATTTTAAAAAGGTGAATTATTTTCAATTAGCATCTTTCAAATCATCTTATTGCCAAAAAACACTAGTTCTGAATTCTAAGTATGTGTTTCTACTTTTCCTGATTCCTTCACTCAGGGAAGCGAAATCTCGAAATTAAGAGAGCAAGATATTTATGAATAGGTTTTCTCCTGGCAGTTGGAATCGTGGATATGGTAGGTGACATTTCCCTACATCTAGGCCTTCAGCAAGATGAGAGTCAAGAATGTTAAGATCACCCATTTCCCATCACTTAACCTTAGCCTGGTTGAGCCCTACCAAAAAAACTGGTCTGGTCGTTGTAAACTCCCGTCAAGTTCTGCTCAGAGGACTTAAACTGCTGCTTGAAGGGCATGAACCGCCAGTTCAGCTTGGCCCGGTCCTGGTAAGCTCCCAGGAAAAAAAAACAACTGGCAAGATTTCAACTTCGTCCAAATCCTTTCCTAGTCACACCTAACTCCCTTTCCCGAGGGCTGTGTTCTTAAAAGATCTTCCTATCCCAACTCAAATGTCAATCCCAGATCAGCTGTGGAGGGGCGGGCGGTACTCAGCGCACGCCCTCCTCTTCCAGCACCTTCTCCCAGGGCCAGCGCGGGCGGGTCCTCATACAAACCCTCCGAGTCCGGGGCGCCAAGGGCCGGCCAGGGGTCTGCAGGGGTCCTGGCCCCGGCTGCCACCGTCACCCACCCGGCCCCGCGTCGGGGTCGTCCCCGCGGCCGCTGCGGGCTGAAGGGAAGACGCTCACCTTGACCCTGATCTCATAGGTGGTGAAGCGGCCCCGGCCGACCCCCACGGTCTGCGGGTTGCTCACGTCGATCTCGAGGAAGTTGCTGGGCGGCCCGTAGGCGTCATTCAGGTTCTGCGGCTTGGTGATCAGCCGCCGAGTGTCCGCTACGGTCTCCGCCATTTCGCAGTAGCCACCGCCGCCGCGGGCTCTCTCCGCCCCCTCCGCGTTCCGCCAACGCCGCAGCCGCCGCCGCCGCCGCCGCCCGCCGCGGAGACTCGGGGCTCGCGCGCAGCGGACGGAGGCGAGCGAGCACGTAGGGCGGGTGGGCGTGCGTGCGCTCCGGGCGCGAAGCTCCTCCCCGGGCTCCTGGGGCTTCCGCCCTGTGCTGGGAGAGAAACAGCTAACTGGCTGGAATGCGGCGCCCCGGCAACGCAGGCCCCGCAGCGGCCGGGGAGGGACACTGCAGGGTGGAGCCAGGCGCAGCCGTGTCACGGGACTGTGGGCGTCTCCTGCTCGGGCCGGACTACAACGACCACAGTGCACTGGGGTAACGCGCCCCCACCGAACGACGCTGAGGCGCTGGAAGGCTGGACGCTGGGGCGTGTGCTTCCGGATTCTCTGAGGCAGCCTTGGCCTGGTGGTGATCCTGAAACAGTCTTGGCTGTCTTGGAAAGTTGAGGGCGATAGAAACACCAGAGTGGAGACTAAACTGTCTATGCTGTTGGACAACCAGACCACTGCCTCATTGTGATTCCTGAAAATTATTTTCTAGATAGCCTTTAATAAACGTCTCAAGCGAATTCGTGCATGTCTGTAATCCTATTATTT
The DNA here is from genome assembly GCF_000622305.1 of Nannospalax galili. Lineage (NCBI taxonomy): Eukaryota > Metazoa > Chordata > Mammalia > Rodentia > Spalacidae > Nannospalax > Nannospalax galili. The sequence goes on from NW_008353027.1 coordinate 6,149,728, forward strand.
GAGAGGCCCTGAACAGGAGTTCAAGGTCCAGCCTGTATGTGAGATCCTGTCTCAAAAAAACAGGGATTGCGGGGCGTGGTGGCACATGCCTTTAATCCCAGCACTCAGGAGGTGAAAGCAGGCTGGTGGATCTCTGTAGTTCACTGCTAGTCTGGTCTATATAGCGAGTTCCAGGCCAGCTGGGGCTACAGGGAGATCCTGTCTCAAAAAAGAGCAAAAAAAGAAAGAAAAAAAAAGGAAAATCAAAGGGATCGTTGATGTACCTCAGTTGGATGAGTGCTTGCCTACATGCAGAAAGCCGTGGGTTTGAGCCTCATCAAAAAAACCTGACATGGTGGTACACTTGTAATGCGGGCACTCCAGAGGTGGAAGCAGGAGGATCAGAAGTTCAAGGTCATCCTTGGTAGCCGGTTCAAGATCAACCCAGGCATTAATAGACCTTGTTTCAGGAGAGAGAGCCACAAAGACTAGACTGTGCCTAGAGACTGGTCTGCCCATTGAAATAAAATAATAGCGGACAGACTAAAACCTGCCTCAAGAATTCTATGTCTGTCTGGGTGAAGTGCCACTCTTTCATTTCCCACAACATCCTGGTAAGATTATTTTCTTTGTTTTAAGTGATAAATGTGTCTCTATTACACTTGGGATGCAATTTAGATAAACTTCGATAAAATATGGAGGAGAAAAAACACAATGCATGACTAGGGCGCAGGGTGGGGTGGGGTGGGGAGGGGAGGGAGGAGACTGAGAACTTGGATACTAAAAACCTCTGCATTGTGTTGTCATCCGGGACACTTGAACAAAGCAGTCTTGGGGTAATCTTATAGGAAGCCTCTGTTGGTTTCTTGGATGACACTCAGGATAGCCTTGGGCAGGAGCAAATGCCTTCAATGCATCTTAAACAATGTACCAAACAAAATACCTGACAAAATCAACTTAAAGTGAAGGCTTATTTTGGCTCATTGTTTAAGAGTGCAGTTCATCAAGTGCGGAAAACTGACAGAGTTCATGGTGGCAGGATCCTTCAGCTGGAAAGACCTGGAAGTGGAGAGCAGTATATACTGTTGCTCCTTTTAACTGTTTTGTTTGTTTGATTGGTTGGTTTTGGTTTCTTTTTGTTTTTTGAGACAGAGTGTCACTGTGTAGCTCTGGCTGGCCTGTAGACTGGGCTGTCTTTGCCTCCAGTTGCCTCCAGGGTGTTGGGATTAAAGGCCTAAACTCAGCCTCATGCTGTCTCTTAAGGGAATTCAAGGCTATGTGTGACACCAGCACTTGGGAGGCAGAGGTGGGCAGATCTCTGTGAGTTCAAAACCAGCCTGGTTTACATAGTGAGTTTTAGGTTAGCCAGGGCTACATAGTAAAACCCCTGTCTCAAACAAACAAACAAACAAAAAGATGGGAAATTCAAATGGACGGTAAGCATAAAATATATGCCCAAATATATTAATCAAGTAAATGTAGCTGGGATTACAGGCCTATTGCCACCATGTTGACTTATAATTTTCATTTTAATTGATTTTTTTTTTTTTTTTTTGGTCTTTCTGAGACAGGGTCTCCCTGTAGCCCCAGCTGTCCTGGAACTCACTATGTAGACCAGGGTGGCCTTGAACTCACAGAGATCTGTCTGCCTCTGCCTCCCGAGTGCTGGGACTACAGGCGTGCGCCACCACACCCAGCTTAATTGATTTTTAAAAAATATTATTATTATTATTCCATGTGTATGCGTGTATTGCCTGCATGTAGGTAAGTGCAACAGTGTCGTGCAATGCCTGTGGAGGACAGAAGAGACTGTCCGATCCCCTGGAACTGGAGTTACGGACAGTTGTTTAGCTGTCATGTGGGTGCTGGGATTCGAACCTGGGTCTTCTGTAAGAATAACCAGTGTTCTTAACCGCTGAGCCATCTCTCCAGCCCCATAATTTTCATTTTAAATGAATCAGTTGATCTGTTTTATCAACTACTGTCCTCTAAGTTTGATTAATATATTACTTTCCCAAACCTGATCACCTCTGAGGGAAACAATAAAAGCAAGTAGGCTGGACCGCCAGAGTCAGGCTCTGGAATCATGGCACACCTAATTAGACTAGTTAACTTTGAAAAGATTGACTTGATCTCTTTCACATTTTTCCAGTTTCAAGCACTTTAATCTTCTCACTCAACCTATCTCCTAAGCCCCCATCCTCAGGTTGTTGAGCAGTTCTGAAGAACATCCCAGACTGACTAATGCCGTCATCAGTTTATGGTTTCCAACTTCATTTGATCCTCTAATACACTTGAGAAATCCCTTATTTTATCCTCTCAACATTTGTACTTTACTCTTCCCAAGTAACCTCACTTCTTGCTGTAGGAAGAAAAGTTTAAAAAGCTGGGCATGCCTGCAGAACTTCTGACCAGCCACAGTCATGTAGGTCTCTGTAAGTCTGTCCACTTTCTGCCATTTAGGTCCATTTTTCAATTCTTTTATGAATGAGACTAAGAACCCTCTAGGGGACCCTCTTTCTCCCCGTTTCAGTACAGGCCAAAACTGTGGACATATGGTGCCTTACTTTAAAAGACAAAATGACCTACAGTAACAGTATGTGAAGGTACTTTGCAATGATAGACTGGCATTATCCTTTGAAATATTCTGTAAAAAAAATCATTTTGTACCCTTTGTGTGTTCAGAATGTAGCATTATCAGACACCCTCAAAAAAATTAAATTAAAAAGCTGGGCATGGTGGCACACACCTGTAATCCAAGCACTTGGGAGGTAGAGGCAGGAAGATCAGGAATTCAAGGTCATCTTCAGCTGCATAAGGAGTTGAAGGGCCACCCTGAGCTACATGATACCCTTGAGCTGGCTCGGTAGGTAAAGTACTTGCTGTGTAAGCTTGATGACCCTGGGACCCACATAAAGGTGCAAGGAGAGGTGTAAGGAAAGAACCACCTCCACAAATTTGTCCTCTGATCTCCACATGCCTGCTGTGGTACATGTACACATGCACAAACATCACATCACATCACACACACACACACACACACACACAATAATAATAATAATAAAACAAAATAAAATAAACAGGTAAGTAGAAAGGAAAGTAAAAGCATAAGGTTCATCACATCCCTCCTTTACCACTGAAAGACTATTTACAGCATGAGTTATTCCCTGAGCATCTCAGACTATGAGGCCAGCCCAGGCCATGTGAGTCTTGAAAATCTGAGCATTTTTTATTATAGTATTGCAAAAATGATAAGCACCGTAGTTTGTACAGTAGTAAAACATTTTGTTTTACAGTGTTTAACTTGTCCTCTGCTGTCAAATTGTGGGAATTCAGTCGTTCACTATTATAATGCTACAATGAGTAACCTGGAATGTGCCAGTCATTACACATATTGGGTATGTTTGTAGGATAAATTTGTGTACATGGAATTACTGAGCCAAAGATAGGTTTATAGATTTATAACTTTGAGAGACCCTATAAAATCTTTCTCTAGTTGACACTGATATAGCAACGTGTGGAAATGCATGCAATCAAATGTTTTTATCTTTACTACTCTGAATGGCATTCTGATTTAAATATTTTTATTTCAAATGCAACTGAACATCTTTTCATAAATTGATTAATCATTTTGATTCCTTTTTCCTGTGTGTGATCACAAATTCTTTTCCTTTTTTTTTTTTTTTTTTTTGAGACAGGGTATTACTATGTAGTTCTTGCTAGCCTGGAACTTGCTATGTAGTTCAGTCTGGCCTCCTCACACTCACAGAGATCTTCCTGCCTCTACCTTCCAAGTGCTAAGATTAAAAGTGTGAACCACCACACTTGGCCCTTAGTTTAATTTTTGATCCTGCTAATGATGATTTTTACCACTTAATTAGTTTATATAGTTGAATTTATCACTGCTATCTTTTATAGCTTCTGAATTGTTAAAGAGGGCAAGGAAGACACCTAGAAAGGCCATTACTATTGCAATACCAATGTCGAAGTGGTCTCAAACTCAAAGATAGCAATGGTAAATAAGTGGGAATTCACAGTCAAGGAACCAGAGGAGGTTGTCAGTATATTGATTTTTCTTTTCTTTTCTTTTCTTTTTTTTTTTAATCGGCTTGAGAGAGGGTCTCCCTATAGCCCCAGTTGGCCTGGAACTCACTATATAGATCAGGCTGGCCTCCAACTCACAGAGATCATCTGTCTCTGCCTCCCAAGTGCTGGGATTAAAGGCGTGTCCCACCATGCCCAGCCAAGCTCCAAGCTATTGAAATTCTTGCTAAATGGAGCTAACAAGTTTCTTGCTAAAGTCAAACTAAGGACTTTAGCATTATAAGGACTGGTGAAATTGATCAGATATCAAAGATGAGGATTCTCTCTTGACTGACTTAGCAACTAGTTTCCATCCAGCATGGAAGGCTGAGATATAGACCAGCAGAGACAAGAGCTCAAGATGTGAGGGAGATCTGCGTGTGACAGCTCTCACTCCATTGATTTCCATTTGGCTGATCTGGCTGGCTAGGCTGATGTCACTTTCCTCCCTCGTTGCTCCCTCAGTGCCACCCTCCTGAAGTTGCATGTTTGGTGGAAGAGAATGACCTTCCCTGATTGAGAAGAAGGACCTTTCTTCTATCAACAATATGTGATTAGCTGGGCTCCATGTTAGAACCACCAAATAAGCTCACAAGAGAGCTCGGAGGGACCTAACTGGAGTTTATTCACGTTGTCTTTTCCAATAGTGTTAGGGCCCAAAGAATAACCCCCTAAATGGTGACTTTAAAGCAGCACTCTCAAGGTTCTCTCTGACTTGCCCCACCCCCATCTCCTAATCTCTCCCAAAGCAGAGTCTGAAGTTTCTTTTCCAGAAGGAATGTAATTATTAGGAAATCTCATTTAAAAGGAAAGATAAACCACTAGAGAAAGAAGAGGCTAAAGGTCTCTTTCTGTAAGGGCAGTTCTAAGATTTTTACCTGAGAGACTTGACCTATATAGAACTACCTTTTGGGACTAGAGAGATGGCTCAGTGGTTTAAGAGCACTTGTTCTTCCAGAAGACCTGAGGTCGTTCCCAGCACCCATATCAGGCAGCACGCAATCGCCTGTAACTCCAGGGAATCAAGTGCCCTCTTCTAACCTCTTTGGGCACACACACACACACACATATAAATTTTTTTTTTTTTGTCTTTTTGAGTCAGGGTCTCCTGGTATCCGCCTGGAACTCACTATGTAGACCAGGCTAGCCTTGGATTTAGAGAGGTCTGCCTGCCTCAGCCTTGTACGTACTGGCCTTTGATCCCAGCACTCCCTAGACTGAGGTTAGTCTGGCCTACATAGTGAGTTCCAGGCTAGCTGGGGCTACTAGAAGACCCTGTCTCAAAACAAAACAAACCCTTTAAGGGAGGTTATGGAGGGGAGGCAGCACATGCCAAGAATCTCAGAACTTGGAGGTTGAGGCAGGAGGATGAGTTTGAGGCCAGTCTAGGCATACATAGTGAGACCTATCTCAAGAAAAAAAAAGGAAGCTGGGCGTGGCGGCTCACATCTTTCTTTAGTCCCAGCACTCAGGAGGCAGAGGCAGGCAGATCTCTTGAGTTCAAGGCCAGCCTGGTCTACATAGTGAGTTGCAGGTCAGCTGGGGCTGCAGGGAGACCCTGTTCCAAAAAGACCAAAAAAAGTATAAAGAAAAAGAAAAGGAGGGCAGATATATTTAATTGATGAGGTGCAAGGGCGGGGTTCACTTTAGGAACAGTGGTTCTATAATCTGAATAACAGTGTCCTCTCTAGAACTTTTGGATAGTTTTTGTCATTTATATAACAAATATGTGTTAAGCAGACTAAGGCTGGAGTGTGAGTGGGCAACACAGGGAAGGGAGATAGCAAACAGTTTGGTCACAGGGACAGAAAAATGACCAAGCCATAATGCCAGCACTCTGGAGGTGGAAGCAAGAGGATCAGGAGTTTAAGGACAGTCTTGGGTATATAGTGAGTTGGAGGCCATCCTGAGCTACAGGAGACCCTGTTTCAAAACATCACAACAACAAAGTCATGTGGACAGTGATAGGAGCCATACAGTACAGTCATGGGGAAGGGTTTCAGAAATAAGACATTGTGAAACAGAAACACGAAGTTGGTATGGATTGTTTTGTTTTGCTTTTGGGTGCTAGGGATTAAACTTAGATCCTTTTATAAGCTAAACACTTTACCACTGAGCTATTCCCTACCCCTAGAATTGGTGTTTGACAGGCAAATTGCCCATGATTTGGGTGTGCCTGTGTGATGGAGATGCATTCCAAAGATAGGGGTAAAGAAAGATGGTCCACAAGAAAGAAAGGGGATGGCCTATCTCAGGAACTACTCATGCCTTTAGTCCCAGCACTCAGGAGGCAGAGGCAGGCAGATCCCTGTGAGTTCAAGGCCCGCCTGGTCTACAGAGTGAGTTTCAGGCCAGCTGGGGCTAGAGGGAGACCCTGTCTGAAAATGACCACAAAAAAAAAAGAAAGAAGATGACTCTGGTAGAACTAACATGGTAATAGTGGGAAAACAGAGTATTTAATAGGCTTGAGAAACATACATACTGTTTCTCTGACTTAAACTAAAGGAGCTGGGCATGGTGGTACACACCTTTAATCCCAGACCTGGGAGACCCTATTTCAAAAACAAAATAAAGCGACTAAAGAAGGTACAGCTGAGAACTGCTTGGAGCAGAAGGATGTGGGTATGCCATGTCAGAAGAGGGCAGGATTCTTTGAACACCGGAGCACCTATCCGGTAACTCCCTATGGATTTGTGTCCGTATATGTTAGCTTTCTGTTGTGACAAAATGCCCAAGGTCAATTTGAAAGGGAAAAGTCTTGCTTTAGCTCATGGTTTGGAGGTTCAGCTGAGGGTTCAGCCTCTTTGATTTGGATCCATGACAGTACAGCACATCATGGTGGAAGTGCATGGCAGATGAGACCTGCTTGCTCTTGGTATCCAAGAAAGAGGAAGGAGCCAGGGTCTCAATTTTGCCTTCAGATCCATGCCTCTGAAAGCTTTACTTCCTTTTCCTAGGCCTCACTTCCTTAAAGCATTTGCTACCTCCTAATAGTAGCATAAGCTAGCAAACCAGCCTTTAATACATGAACCTGTCAGGGAAGTTTCAGATCTAAACTATAGCAGAATGTTGTCATGAAAGCCTGTTAGATAAAAATTTACCAGAGACTAGCATTCAGGAGGCTCAAGAGTCTGAGGCTAGCATGGACTACCTGAAACCATGTCTCAAAACACCATGCCAGGGCCAGAGAAATCACTCAGGGGGTAAAGGTGCTTGCCACCAAGTCTGACAACCTGAGTTTGACAACATGGTGGAAAGAGAGAACTCCTGAAAGTTGTCTTCTGACTTCCACACATATACCATGGCACACATGCACACTCCCCCCACCCCCCAAAATAAATAAATGAATGTAATAAAATAAACCAAACAGCAAAGGCAACAAAAATTATAGGAGCACATTATTTTGGACTAAGTTCATGCAGTAGGCCCCTCTCAAAACAGGCTAAAATAAAAAAATGGAGTCATTCATTCTAAAGTACTGTGCCACCAACTGAAATATAACTGTTCATCTGACTTTCTGAGGAGTTAGGAGAAAGGCAGAATGATGCATAGCTATAATTCCAGTACTTGGGAGACTGAGGCAGGCATATTGCAAGTTCAAGGCCAGTCTGAACTACATATTGAGTTTGAGGCCAACCTGGGGTACACAGTTGAGACCCCTATCTTTTTTTTTTTTTTTTCGGTCTTTTTGAAACAGGGTCTCTCCCTGTAGCTCCAGCTGGCCTGGAACTCACAACTGTGTAGACCAGGCTGATCTTAAACTCACAGAGATCTGCCTGCCTCTGCCTCCAAAGTAATGGTACTAAAGGTGTGCACCACCATACCCCCACCCAGGCCTTTTTCCTTTTTTTTTTTTTTTCCTTGTTGGAGATACATTAAAACACTCAGATTAAAAACTAAAAAGGGGGCCGGGTGTGGTGGTGCATGCCTTTAGTCCCAGCACTTGGGAGGCAGAGGCAGGGGGATCTCTGTGAGTTCAAGGCCAGTCTGGTCTGCATAGTGAGTTCCAGGTCAGCTGGGGCTACAGGGGGATCCTGTCTCAAAAAGACCAAAAAACAAACAGCTAACCAAAAGAAAGGAAAAAAAAACAGGAAAAAAAAACCCCTCCTCTTTTCTGCTCATTGGAACATTTATTCTGTTCTGGGGAATGAAGTACTGACTGAAAATAGAAAAGAAAGTCAGTCAAGATCTCTAGGGACAAAGAGATGACTCAACAGATAAAAGTGCTTGCTGTGCAAGCCTGATGATATGAGTTTGAGTCCTGGAACCCATTTAAAGGTGAAAGGAGAGAGCCAGCTCCACAAAGTTGTCCTCTGACCTCCACAAACATACCCAAAGTACAGCACCCCCCACATCATACACAATAATGAATAAAATAAAGCTTAAACAAAGGTGGTTTTTTTGGGTCTTTTTGAGACAGGGTTTCTCTGTAGTCCCAGCTGGCTTAGCCCTCCCTATATAGACGAGACTGGCCTTGATCTCACAGAGATCCACCAGCCTCTGCCTTCCAAGCGCTGGGATTAATGGTACATGCCACCATGCCCAGCCTGCTATCTATAGTTTTAAGCTTGGTTTGATTATTTCTAATCCTGAAAGTGTTGGAACTAAATGTGTGTGCCACTATGCCTGGCATAGCAAAGGTCTTTGTTCTGGGCTGTGAATGTAGGTCAGTGATAGAGTGCATGCCTAGCATGTACAAGGCCCTAGATTTGCTCCTCAGCTCTACAAACAAAATCAAAAATAAAAACTTAAATCTTTACATTGTTGTCCCTGTTTTTGTCCCTGGAAAACACACTGCCCTGCATGCTAGGTTTAATTCTCAGTTGTATTTTTGAAGAAAGTTATTTTTTCATTTGGGAACACATCTTCATAGAATGTGTTTATCTAGAATTTGCGTGTAGGTAGTCTGACTACCTACCAAAGGCTAAGGTTTGATTCACTAAGTTGTCCATGGCTCCCAATATATAATTACTTCACCTGGAGTATGAAGTTATTAATATAATGTTGGCCAGTCAGCGGCTTAGCGGGTAAAAGTGCTTGCTACCAAGCCTAATCACCTATGGTTGATCCATGGGACCCCCATGGTGGAAGAGGAGAACCAATTCCCCCAAGTTGTCCTCTGACTTCCATGCACATAGTTGCATGTGTATGTATACACACACACTAAATAAATGCAATTTAAAACAGAAAAGAATATTGGCCACTCAGCATACCACATATTCATGTGGGCACCCAATGCAGTTTCTGTTTGTTGTAGTATTGAGTTTTCTAAATCATTTTTATTTCCTCTTACCCTCAATATTTACATCCTTTTTCCTGGTATTATCTTTCTATTACTTAGAATTAGGACACATGATTTTTTTTTTTTCTCCTTGCTGTGTTGCCATATCTTAGTTTGACTGTTAGAATACAGAGAGCTCTTGTGGTGGTTTGAATGAGACTGTCCCCCATAGGCTCCAAGTATTTGGATATTTTGTCCCTAGTTGGTGGTGCTGTTTTTGGAGGCTTTAGGAGGTATGGCCTTGGTACAGGAAGTACATCACTAAGGGCAGGCTTTGAGAATTCTTAAACCTTACTGGATTTCTAGTCTCTTACTAGTTCCTATGCCTGCTTGAAGATGTGAGTGCTTTGCTTTCTGTTCCAGCCACCTCTTACCACCATGCCTCCCCACCATGACACACTAATTCCCCTGGAACTGTAGCTTAAATATACTTTCTTCTATAAGTTGCCTTGGTCATTGTGTCTTATCAGAGCAACAAAAATGTAACTGATACAGCTCTGTATTGTCTTTCTTCCTCTGATATCACCAGTCCATTGTGCATAATACTAGAATGATTTGCATATTACAATTCCAGTATGTTTGGCTTTTATAGCCTGTGGCTAGAATTTTATATTTTATGTAAATCTTCTTAAGATGAAGATAATAGTATAAGCAAGTAAATTCTATTTAATCTAGGCTTGATAAAAGAAATGTACAAAACCCTTAGTAGTGTAGTAACTTTAGGCAAGTTACTTTTGTTTCCTTTTCCTTTTCTCCCTCCCTCTCTCCCTCTTTACCTTTTTCTTTCTCTCCTAATGTTCCTTTAAACAGAGTCTTAGTATATAGCTCAAACTTGTCATATAGCCTAGGCTGATCTCAGCCTTTTAAGTGCTGGGATTACAGACATGTAACACCATCCAGGCTGAGTCTGAATTTCTTCACATATAAAATGGGGACACTAAGCAGAGCATGGTGCCTCATGCCCATAACCTCAGCATTTGGGAGGCTGTGGGAGATTATGAGTTTGAGGCCAGCCTGGTCTGTAATATTAAGTTTGAGGCCAACTAGGACTATATAGCAATATCCTGTCTCAAAACACCAAAAATAAATAATATAAATAGGGATCTAGGGACATGGTTCAGTCATAAAGTGCTTACTGCATACGCAAGAACACCTGAGTTTGATCCTCAGCAACCACACAAAAGCCAGGCATGGCAGGATGGAACTATAACCCCAGTGTTGGAAAGGCAGAGGCAGGAAGATCCCTAAGGCTTTATTGGCCAGTCAGTCTAGCTAAATCATGAGCTCCAGGGTTAGTGAGAAACTCTGTCTCAAAAAACAAGGTGGGCCAGGCATGGTGGTACATGCTTTAATTCCAATACTGGAAAGACACGAAGGTGAATTTCTGTGAGATTCAGGACAGCCTGGTCTACATAGTAAGTTCTAGGCCAACTGGGGCTACAGAGAGACCCTGTCTCAAAAAAATAAAAATAAAACAAAAAAACAAAAAACACACACACAATAGAAGTGGAAAGTGATTGAAGAAAACACCCAGGGCTGGAGAGATGGCTCAGTGGATAAAGGCACTTGCTGCCAAGCCTGATGGTGACCTGAGTTGGATCCCTGGGACCCACATGGTGGAAGAAGTGATAGGTGCTCTTGTAAGAAACATTAAATGTTAGGCCTTTCTTTAAAGCCCTGTAAAACTTGAAACTTGGTTTAAGACAAAGAATTCTAATCTTTTAATCCTGCCATACCCTGTGAGACTTTTGCTTAAAGACAGTCCCTAAAGCATTTCTGAGCCTCATGGTCTGGGGCCCTGGAGCTCTTCTCCCTTCAAGCTGATTCTTTTAAAGTAGCCAACTGGGAAAGACTGTGAGGTTGGACCCAGCCAATGGGGAAAAGAGGTGGTGCTCTTGTGTTAGGGATAAAAGCCCACCAAGTTTCTGTGTCTAGTGTGTACTTGCTATATCTAACCATAAAAGTCATCCTTTTGCAAAAGTAAAATCTGCCTTGCTGAGTTACTTTTGCTTTGTGCATGTGCTCTTCGTGTGGTATTGATGGGGTTCTGGGACCTCAGAGTTTATTTCTGAACCTCCTCCAAATAAATGTTAAGAAAAGACAATACCCAGTATTGACTTTGGCCTCTACATGCAGATGTGCATGTGTGCACACACACTTACCCAAAATTAAATGAATACATAAATGAACAATGGAGATGCTAACTGTACCTAACAGGGTGTTGAAAGAGTTATTACTTACAAAGCATTTGGAACAGTGTCAGACACTGGGTATCTGTATAGAAGTCAACAAGAAATGGGCTTATTTATATGAAGAATATAGTTTTGAAAAATCACAAACTGAGGCCTGGGCTGCTGTGATAGTGAGTTGATGTTAGTGAAATTTAGTGGGATCGTAAGTAGAAGACAGTGACTAACGCACCTACATGAATCAACAGTGGAATAGAATGCTGCTTTCTTGAACAGTAGGAACCTGAGATTAAATGGGATAGAATGCCCAAATATCTTGATTTATTTACCATCATTTTAGGTTCAAAACATTAGTTTTTACATAGGCTTTTCAATGGAATGCAGTGCCAGTTAATGAGATCTTAAAATCACTTCCATATGGTTCATATTACCATAGCTTGCATTTAAGAAAGTCAAATTTTCCAAAATGTGGTTAGTTTCAAAGTAAATTTTTGATAAACCAACTTGAATACTGCATTGTGAATAACAAGGTTAAATAAAGGTTCTAATAAGACAAACAGTGACAATTTAAATAAATCAGATGTTTTTGTGGAAGATTACTCTGTGATTTTCTCCAATTATTCATGACATTTCACCCATTCATATTGTGATCTGCTTTAATAGTGGAAGAAAAAAAACCTTGTCTCCTTGTTTATTCTTTGTTCTCAAGGAGATAAGCTGTTTATAAAGATACGTTATTTGTTATTTAAATCACTTTTACTGAAGTTGTTTATTTCCTTGTTTCAGTTTCTAAAAATATTGCAACAATTGTAATGCTTCTTAGAGATGTCTATTCAATTCAGAGTGATTTGTACTGAAATTCTTTGCTAAATGGGCACAGGTGCTGATGTGTAGAATATACTAGAGTGAGTCAAAACTAATAAATGCTGAGAGAGGGGGAGCAGGAGAAAAAAAGGCGAAAGAGAGCTTGTGTCAAGTTTTGAAATCTGATTAGAAACATTTTAGACCTTTTAAAGGCTTAGATATTTGTAAAGGTCTAACTATAAATGACATTTCATAAATATTTAATAATAGTAATAATAATGATAATAATAAATTAGGTGTAACACTAAAACCATAAGCAGAAGGACTGCATAATTTAAATCCAGAAATCTACTTCTTAGAAAATGCCCTTTAATCACTTTGCAGACTTTCAAGATCATAATTATTACATAAAAGTAATTACATTAAAAGATAATTTACCTGGTCGTAAAGTATCAAATTAAAGCTTAAAAACACTACTTGTAAACAGAAATATATAAAGATTTATTTTTATTTTATGTGCATGAGTGTTTTGCTTGCATGTATGTATATGCATCACCTGCATGCTTGATGCTTATAGAGGCCAGAAGAGGGTGGTGGATTCCCTGGTACTAGAGTTGCAGACAGTTATGAGATACCATGTAGATTATGGGAACTGAACTCAGGTCTTCTGCAAGGGTAGCAAGTACTCTTAACTGTTGAGCCATCTCTCCAGCCCCCAGAAATTATATCAATTGTTGAGCAGCAAACATGAAATTATATCTCCAGCTTCTCTCTTTGCTAAGCATAAAATTACCTCTAAAATAAATTTCAGTGATTCTATACTAAAAAACCATATGGTAGTATATTGGACAAGTATATTGCATGTTTTACCTATTAATCTATAAACCTAAACTATGGTTTATCCCTAAGTAAGCAACAGGATTCATATATGAAATAAAAGCCAAGTGGATTTGCTATTATAAGGGACAGTTGATTATTTCCCAGAACTAAAGGTTCTAATTCCAGCTGGGTTGATTTGTCTAACAAAAAAATGAAGGCTGATACCATAATTTATGGTATGTATTCCTGCTGAGTGAGCCCTAGATACTGCAAACTTGGGACTGTGGATGCATATCTCTCCCTTTGAAGCTGATGAGAACTGCTTGGGCTAAGTGAGATACATGCTGGGAAAATTGGGCCCTTACAATTGGTGTGTGTAGACATTAGAGGGCTCATGACACTTCCCTGATCTGGCCCTCAGTTTTCTCCAGTCCTGGTTTTGACAGAAGATACTCAGCCTTGGAATGAACACTCCTTGAATTAGGTAATATCCATAACTAAAAATCATTCAGGGTTTATCATCCCAAGAGTTGGATTTGAGAACTTCTTCATTATCAGTAAAGTTGGATAAACAAAACTCACTTTGATTTAAATCTTATCTAAATCTACTCCCTTTGAAAAAACAAAACAAAAAAACCTCATCTGATTCCTTTGAAGTCTGAGCCAGCTCCTACAAATTCCCAGTGTAGTCACCTGGGGCAAGGAGTGCAAACAAGTGAGTTCATTTAGTTTTACAATGAGTTGTCAAGGCTCGCTGCAATTGGTGGACATTAGAAAAACACTCAGTTCTTTTTATTGCCTCACTGCATCCATTAGATATAAAACCCAGGAAAATTATAATGGCTATGATTATCAGAGAGCAGTAATCACTGTCCTATGTGGCATGGGCTACTTAAAAATTTTTTTATTGATTCTAGGAGAATTTCATACAGTGTATTTTGATCACATTTGGACCTCCTCTCCATAACCATCCTCACCCTACTACCCTCCAGTTTCACAACTTCTATTATTTTCTTTTTTTTTTTTTGGTCATTTTGAGAAAGGGTCTCCCTGTAGCCCCAGCTGTCCTGGAACTCACTATGTAGACCAGGCTGGCCTTGAACTCACAGAGATTCGCCTGCCTCTGCCTCCCAAGTGTTAGGATTAAAGGCGTGCACCACCACACCTGGCTATTTTCCTTTTTAAAGGCCTGTCAGGTCTGGTTTGTGAACCCCAAATGCTCTTGGATGTGGGTCTGTCTTTTGGAGTCTGGTCACCTGGGTGTCACATCCATAAAGAAAACTGACTCTCTCCCAGTAGCTATCAATTGTCAATAGATTCTCAGCTAGGGCTGGGGCTTCTTGCCCACCTCCCCCATCCATGCTAGGATTTTGTCTGGAATGAGGGTTTAAAGAAGAATGTCCCCCATAGGCCAGGCGTGGTGGCACATGCCTTTAGTCCCAGCACTTGGGAGGCAGAGGCAGGTGGATCTCTGTGAATTCGAGGCCAGCCTGGTCTACATAGTGAGTTCCAGGCCAGCTGGGGCTACAGGGAGACCCTGTCTCAAAAAGACAAAAAAAAAAAGAAGTAAAGGCAAGCCAGATATGGTGGCTTACACTCAGTACTAGAGGCTGAGGCAGGAGGAGCATCAAGAGTTTGAGGCCAGCTTGGGGTACATATTCAGTTTTAGCCTAGGTTGGGTTAGAGAGTGAGACCCTGTCTTTTTTTTTTTTTAAACAAAAACAAAACCAAGAGGTATACAAACTAAGCAGTTTTTAAGCAGTCCTGGTCAAGATATCAAAATGTGGTTGGCTCCAGTCTGCTCTTCAAGGTAGTCTGACAAGTTGTCAGAACTGCATGAAATCTCTTCCCACGTTCCTCCTTTTTTTGGAGGCACCGGCTTCAGCCTTTTTCTTCTCCTAGCATGAGATTCCTGGAGAAATTCTTCTGACTTACGGACTACTGTTTCAATAGTTTGATAGCTAAAGAAAAGGGCACAAGTGTCTCTTTTTATTTTCACTCCTGCCAGGATGTGAATCTAATTTGACAAAGTTGACAGAAAAAGTCCTCAAACTATTATGCTATGCTATACCTTTCTTTTCTTGTTTCTTTAGAAGCCCTCTTCTGGTGACCAACCGCCTGGCTTCCTGGAGTTCCTCCTAGTGTCTTCTGTTTCACACAACTGAAGCTTTTCTTTCTTCTTCCATATTCCAGCTAAATGTTTAGGTATTTCAGACTTGATACATGGCTGAAGGTTTTAAATTTTTTTAATTTAAATTTAATTGTTTAAAGATCTCATGTTCATGGCCCATGCTGGCCCAGAACTCACTATGTAGCTGAACTTCTAATCCTATTTCCACCTCCTAAGTTCTAGGAATGCAGGCCTGTGCTATTCTCCCAAACTGGTTTTGGGTATGAAATCGGGGTTTCATGCATGCTAGGCAAGCACTCTACCAACTGAGCTACATCTGCAACCCCTGAAAAAGTTCTTAGCTCTTGTTAAAGGTTAATTTTGTAGGAGCTGGAGAGATCATTCCATAGCCAAGAGGGCTTACCGCTCTTATAGAGGACCTGAGTTCAGTTCCCAGCACTCAAATATGGTGACTCACAACTGCCAGTAACTCCAGCTCCAGGGGTATCCATTGCTCACTATTGTATGTGCCTCCCCCAATATAAAATCTTTTTTTAAAAACAAGTTAAATCTTCCCAGAGGGTTCTCCTGACTTCCCTGCCATAGTGCCCCCTCCATGATCCCACTATTTGTCTCATTTCTTTGTCGTAGTTTTCATCCAGTCGCCAGCCTCAAATGCAGGCAGATCACTTAGACGGTCCCCTTTAGATGCACCATCCATGACTACTACAAACACTAATTGCCCATCTTGGGCCATTGGCGTTCAAAGCATGTGAGCACGCGCCATTTTGAAAATTGTTACTCAAATGCTAAAATTCTAAGCGGCAAGACCAGAGATAAGGTGGCCACTGGAAGCAAAACAAGTGAGGCTACCATATCGGAGTGACCGAAGTAACGACTCACCGGCCCACCTACATGCACGCTTACAAAGTTCAGGATTGTATATGGTGACTTGAGGGCCTAAAGAGAAGTCCAGTTTCCTCTTTGACCCTCAGGGCGGAGAATTGGCACGGTCTGGCTCGCAGTGGGGCGTGGCCACCCGCCCCTGTCCATCGAGCTCCGCCCAGCGCACCGCGCTGCATGTCGGGAGTCGTAGTTTCTTGGGCCCCGGAAGGCATGAAGGGCACTATGTACCCGCCTCTCTGCGGTGGAGGTCACCTTCCTTCTATGTTGCCTGGTTCTCATGCGGAGCCTCTTGTAGCGCGGCTGTTCCGCCGTGTCTTGTGGTTTTCAATAAAGTTTTCCTCTCTGTATGGAGCTCAAGATGGCGGCCTCCTGGTCGCCCTTGGTTACCCTGCGCTTGGCGGTGGGGAGCCGGCTGACAGGGCGATGTGTTGAGTGCAGGGCGCGGGCCGTCGCAATCCTACCTCCGGCCCCTGGCCCTGGGAAGCCCCTCTGGAAAGGTCAGTGATTAGTCCTCGAGCGGCCCGGGGGTCGCCTCACTCCCCGATCACTTCCAGCCACCCCCCTGGCTTCACAGGTTTCCTGAGCTGAGGGTCCCTGGAGAAGAGTTCGCGTCTCCTGACCTTTTTATTACGTGGCCATGAAGGAGCCCTAAGCACCCCAGGCAGCAGTGCAGCGTAACTAGCATTTGAGGTTCAGACCTCAAAGCCATAACAGAACCTTGTGTCGTTGGTTCCCAGACAGTAAAGACCCACGTGTGCGAGTGCAGGACTTGGCGAGATGGGGGATACAAGTATGAGATTCGTGTCTGGGGACCCTCCCACCTGCACCACCCTGGATCTTATGGGTGGCAAGGAGAGTAAAAGCCTCGCCTCGGACCCTTGCGAGCCCCCTCACCCGTGTCGCCCTCGCTCTCTGGATTCTGGGAATGCAGGTCTAGAAGCAGTTTCTGAGGAATCCGTTCAAATTCCTGGAAGCACCAATGGTGTTTCTTTTTCCTTTTTCTTTTTTGTCACTGGGCTTTCTTTTCATTCATTCACCTGTTGTGTGCTCATGAATGAGTGAATAATATTTTGATCAATTAAGGTCACGGGGTGCTGATTTGTTGTTTGTCTCGCTGTGCAGGCTGGCTTGGAACTTGAAATCCTTCAACCCCAGTCTCCTAGAAGTGCTGTTTTATTACCCTCTTTATATTCTTTAGTTAGGCTGCAGGTTACTCAAAGACAAGAATCTTTCCTTCATTTCCTCAGCATTTACGGCAGTGATTGATACCTAATGGGCAGATACGATTTTTGAATGAATGATGGGTACACTTGCTCTCCCTCATTTACAGTTAAGCTCTCCCAGTTCTCACCTCGAGTACCTCCCTAAATACCTTAATAAATCGATATATATATATATATATATATATATATATGGAATTGTGACCGAAGAGAGAGAGTTTTGAGATAGGGTTTCCCTGTAGCCCCAGCTGGGCTGGAACTTGCTATGTAGACCAGGCTGGACTTTGTCTCTGGAGTGCTGGGACTAAAGCGTGCCCCACCACTCCAGGCTTAATTGTTTTTTTTTTAACAAATTGACTCTCACTGACTGAAAATATAAGTCTTTGATCATTACTGTCAGTACAATGAAATTAATACTAGAACTATTAGTCTACTAACCTTAGACTTTTCTACAAAGATCAGCTTAATCTACCTAGTGTATAATCAAATATTTTGGTAGTGTAAGCTGTGGATTATAATATATTTTATTTTATTTTTAGAGTGGTCAATAGAGCTGAAGATTTAGCTTAATGATAGCGACTCTACAAACAAAACGCCTCATGTTTCAGTTAAAATAGTATTCTATTCTGTACAGGTACCATAATTTATGAAAATTAATTTGAGATTTAAGGAACATCATTGCAACAACATAGATGTTATATTGAATGCTTACTCTGTCATACAATATACTAAGTGCTTTCTACATACATTTATTCAATTAATAATCATTATCCTCATTTTGGGGATTATGAACCCAAAATTGCTGGGTGTGGTGGCACATGCCTTTAGTCTCAGTACTCCAGAGGCAGAGGCAGGAGGATCTCTTTGAGATTGAGGCCAACCTGGTCTACATAGCAGGTTCCTGGGGCTACAGGCAGACCCTGTATCAAAACAAACAAACAGGCAAACAAGCAAAAAAGAATGAATAGAAAATTGCAGGTTATGTGTAGTGAGTGGTGGAATTTGTGAGTTCAAGTAAAGGCTATCTTTGGACTTGTATCTTACCCCAAGCTCATTTTGCTATTCTGTGCTAATACTGCTTCCTGTATGCAAAATTTACCCAGTTTGGGATATTAAGATTTCATGGAAATGGGCCAGGCATGGTGGGGTAGTGCACACCTTTAATCCCAGTACTGGGGAGGCAGAGGCAGGTGGATCTCTGTGAGTTCAAGGCCAGCGTGGTAGAGCCCAATTTAATTGTAAATTAAAATAGAAAAATTGTAAAAATGGAGGTCAGCAAGATGGCTCAGTTGGCAAAGGCTAAGTCTTACAACCTGAGTTTGATCCCCACGACCCACCCACATGGCAGGAGAGAACCAATTTTGGCAAGTTGTCCTCTGACCCCCCCCATGCTTTGCTGTGTTGGGTACACACACACACACACACACACACACACACACACACACACACAAATAAATATAATAAAAAATAATTTAAAACTGTTCCCTTTTCTAAATAAAAGGAATATTTGATCAGTAGGGTCTGGTTTACAGGCTGATTTTCTGTCTTTTTCTTTTGTTGTGGGGGTGGAGTCATTTAGCATTCATATTTCTGTTTTATCAATTTCTTTTCTTATTTGAAGTTTTATTTAGTACCATATAATGTGAATGAAATATTGACTTAAACAAAAGAAGGAAATGGGGGTAAAGGAAAAGAATGGGAGGAAGGGAAGGATCTATCATCTGTCTGTCTGTCTGTCTGTCTGTCTATCTGTAGTTTGGCAGTACTCAGCATCTCATGTGTGTTAAGCAGTTGCTCTATCAATGAGCTATATATTTAGTCTTTTAGTTTTTTTCCCTTTTTTGTTTGGAGGTAGGGTCTTACTAAGTAAGACTGATCTTGATTGAATTTGCTCTATAGTTCAGGCAGGACTTGAACCTGTGATCTTCCTTCCCCAACCTCCCAAGTAGCTAGAATTATAGATCTGCACCACCAGGTCAAGATGAGCATGTCCTTAATTTTATTTTTATGCCTTTATGTTACTTTAATGCCAGTCCTGACTCAGCCATTTTGTAAACTGGAACTATACCAAGTTTATGGGTCCTGAAATGCTGTTCACCCAGTGCCTCAGGAAGTAGAGAATTATGAATTTTATTTGCAATATTTGTATGTTCATTAGATTATTAAACAAAGATGGATTTTGGTATTTTATGTAATTTAGGCTCTCTTTTGATTTCACTACCTGTTTTCTTTTAGGCTAAACAGATCTTCATGTAATGAACAAGTATTTAACCTCGTGGCAGTTAAGGGAAGAATTTTAGAAAAAAATCTCAGTGACTAGCTTGGTATGGGGGCTGAGGCTTATAATCCTAGTACTTGTTGGCTGAGACAAAAGGGTCACTGCAAGTTCAAGTTCAGCCTGGGCTACACGACATGATCCCATCTCAAAAAAAAAAACAAAACAGCAGTAACAACAACAACAAAGCAATCACATTAACCAAGGTTTGGGTACAAATGACTGAAAATTGTGTAAATGCAATTGGGCCTTCTTTCTGAATAGCCCCAGTTGCCCATAGTCTTGGAAGGGAGGTAGGATTGTGAGTGCTAACATTTTAGAGCAAAATATTGGCTGAGACTTAAAAAAAATTTTTTTTTCCTATTGTTTCTAAATTTTAGGTTTTTTCAAAACAGGGTCCTGACAGGAGCCAGCCTGAAACTTGCTCTGTAGTCCACCGGGCTGGCCTCAAACTTGAAGTCTTTCTGCCTTGGCCTCCCAGGTGCAGTTACAGACATGAGCCACCAGTCCCAGCTGAGCCCTTTCTATATTCTAGGCAGACTGTTAGCAGACTTTCTATATTCTAGGCAGACTGTTCTTTCTGTCTCACAATTTTTTTTTGTTGTTTTGTCAGCAAAGTGTGGAGAGAACAGTGTATGACCCTTATTAGAGTTTATGGTTTCTAAGAGAAGCAGCCAGACATGAAGCTGGATGGTGGGCTGCCATCTGCTTTGGGAGAGCCCTTTACGCTAAGGGAGCTGTCTAAGCTGGAGCCTGGTCGGCTTATCTAGTGTCACTCCCTTAAAGAAGACCAACTCTCCCTTACCCAGCAGTGATCATCTGCCACTAGTTCCTCCACTAAGATTGTGGCTTCTTTGTCATATCCCCAGATCTATGCTGGCTTTTGTCTGGTTTGAGTTTCCATGGGTCTTTTGCATGTTGTCACCATTGCTGTAAGTTCATATGAGCAAGTTCTCAGAAACTTGGAAAACTCTCTTTCCTTGGGGTCATCCACCACCCCTGGCTCTTACAGTCTTTCTGCCCCCTCTTCTGCAGTGGTCCCTGAGCCCTGGGTGGGTAATGTTTAATGTGAGAGTCTGATCCAGGGACACACACTCTGCAGTCTCTTATTCTCTGCCTTTTGGCCAGTTGTGACTTTCTGTGTTGATCACCTTCTGTTGAGTGAGGAAGCTTCACTGGTGAGAGTTGAGAGATGCATTAGTATTTTCTCTAGCCCCTGTTCCGCTATGTTCCATAAGCCTTAGGTGTAGAGGTTCCATTGTAAATGTGTCACTTAGGACTGGGTATCTCACAGATACTTATTCTCTGTGTTTGATCAACTGTGGAACTCTGTAATAGTCTCCATCTGTTGCAAAAAGAAGATTCTTTGTTGAGTGATGACAGGTGTACTTGTCTATAAATATAAGGACCCATATTTAGCATATAGTAAGAAATTATATTTTTCTAGGGATGTGACAGATGTAGGGTTTTCTCTAGGATCTGATTGCTCCAGAACACATGAGTTCCCTCCCATTGAGCAGGCTTTAAGTCTAATTAGATACCCCCAAGATAAAAGCACCACTACTGCACCAATAGAGATAGTTTGCTGTGCTGGTCATTGTTGCGGTTATTAGGCTTTAAAGCTGGGATTGGACCATTGATTAATTTTCTCCCTTGGTAGCTTGCATAGTATCCTCCAGAACTATGAGAGCTAATCTTCAGGGAGGAGGCTTCCAGGTCTGTTCCAACTCGATTGCTCCAAGTCCTGTGTTGGAAGTATGTCTTGTCTTTAGCATAGGGTGTTCAAGTTCTGGCAGGCAGTCAAGGGCTGTAGCAATAGCCTGTGTTATTTTGGAAGTCTCTTGGACTATCCTGGCCAACATCCCAAAGGGAGATTTCTCCTGTCACTATGTTTCTTGTTATGTAGCCTTTAGCTATACAGATGCACTTATGTACAGATATTAGATGTGCGTTTTTCAACAAGCTTTGGAACTAATATATTTCCCTTTTTCTATACCACCTAAACATTATTTATCACTCCTTTCTTTCTCCCTGTCCCTTAAACTACCCTTATTTTCCCCATTTCCTCCTTGATAATACCTGTCTCCTATGATCCCCCCCCCGTGCTTCTTCCCCTTTACTCCCATAGTTTCTCGTATAATACTCCCTCCTCCCTTTCCAGTTAAATACCCCCATTTTCCCCATTTCCCCTTTAGTGATACCTGTCTCCTACTATCTCCCTCTCTCAGACTCCCTCTTTCCTTTTACCTTCATGGTTTCTTTCCATTTCCTGTCTCCTGCGGTTATACCAGAACGTATATACTCACACATAAGGATTTGGTACTAGGATCCACAAATGAAAGAGAACATACGTTGCTTGTTTTTATGAGTCTTTGTTACTTCACTTAGTATAACAGTTTCTAGTTTCATCCATTTGCCTACAAATTTTATGATTTCGTCTTTCTTTATCACTGAGTAGAACTCCATTGTGTAAATAAATGTACCACATTTTCATTGTCCAGTCATCAGTTGAGGGACATTTAAGTTGTTTCCATCTCTTAGCTATTGTGAAAAGAACAGCAACAAACATGGATGTACAAGTGTCTCTGAAGGAGGATGAGTCTTTTGGGTATATGCCAAGGATTAAAGGTGTGTGCCACTACGCCTGGCTTATTTTGAGTTTTTTAAGAGTGCTCCACACTGCTTTCCGTAGTGGTTGCACCAGTGTGTAATCCCACCAGCAGTGAATGAGTTTTCCTCTTTCTCCACATCCTCACCAGCATTTGGTGTCATTTATTATCTTGATCTTAGCTATTTTGACTGAGGTAAGATGAAATCTTTGCATTTCTCCAACTACTAAAGATGTTGAACACTTTTAAAAGATGTTTCTCAGCCATTTTTATTACTTCTTTTGAGAACTCTCTGTTCAGATCCATAGCCCATCTTTTAATTGAGTCATTTGTTTTCTTGATTCTTTGTTTTTTGAGTTTTTATTATATTCTGGATATTAATTCTCTGTCAAGTGTGTAGCTGGTGAAGATTTTCTCCCACTCTGTGGGTTTCCTCTTCATTTCATTGGTTATTTCCTTTTCTGCAAAGACATTTCTTAGTTTGATGAGGTCCTACTTACTGATTGTTGACTTTAATTTCTCAGCAAAACTGTTAGAAAGTTCTTTCCTGCACCTATTTAGGATACTGCCAATGTTTTCTAAGAGTTTCAGAGTTTCAGGTTTCACATTGATGTCTTTGATCCATTGGGTTAACTTTTGTGCAAGGTGAAAAATAAGGATCTAGTTTCATTCTTCCACAGGTGGAGATCCAAATTGCCAGCACCATTTGTTAAAGATGCTCTTTCCTCCAGTGTGTGTTCTTGATCTCTTTGTCAAATATCAGGTGGCTGAAATTGCATGCACTCATGTTTGGGTCTTCTATTTTGTTCCATGGATCTACAAGTCTGTTTTTGTGTCAATACCATGTTGTTTTTTTTTGTTTGTTTTGTTTTTTAAAATTTTTTATTTATGGGCTGGAAAGATGGCTCAGCAGCTAGGAGCACTAGCTGTTCTTGCAGAAGACCTGGGTTTGAATCCCAGCAGCCACATGGTGGCTAACAGCCATCTTAACAACCATCTAACTCCAGTTCCAGGGGATCTAACACCCTCTTCTGTCCTTCGTGGGCACTGCATGACGTAGGTGCAGTTGCATACATGTAGGCAATACCCTCATAAAATAAAAATAAATAAAAAATTATAGCTTTAATTATATTGAGGTATGTTCCTTTCAGTCCAATTCCCTCTAGGACTTTTTTTTCTTTAACTACTTTTATTGATTTTGTGTGTGTGTGTGTGTGTGTGTGTGTGTGTGTGTATGTGTGTTTGTATTTCATACAGAACATCGCAAACAATCTTAATCATCTTTATATCCCAATCCCAAATGGAATCCTCCCACAGCAGCCCCCTCCACCCACTGGAGCCCATATACTCTGGCATCCCTGTTAACTGCCCACTGTGTTGTCAATGCCCCCATCTATTCCCCAGTGCAAGTCCATTCACTGAGTCTAGTCAGCCTATTTAGAGTCCCTTCTTTTATGAAGATCAGCTCTTCTTCATCCAGCAACAATCAGTTGCCAACATTCCTTTACATAAGATTGGGGTTTGCTGTTCATTTTCCCAGTTCTATACTGGGTTACTGTCTGCCTGAGTTTGCATGGGACTTGTGTAGGCTAACATAGAATCATATGAAAGGTTCCCAGGAGCTTGTAGTACTCTGTTTCCATATGGTCATGCCCATCTTCCCTGGCTCTTACAATCTCTCTGTTCCCTCTTCCATGATGCTCCCTGAGCCTTGGGTGGATGAAGGGCTCCTGTCTGAGAACCATTAATTAGCAGACTCTTGATCTGCACACTTTGGCCATTTGTGACCTTTTGTGTTCCTGGCCCTCTGCTACATGAGGGAGCTTCATTATTGAGAACCCTCTAGGACTTTTTAACATAAGTGTATGCTGGATTTTGTCAGTGGCCTTTTCTGCATGTATTGAGATTGATCATGTGATTCTTGTCTTAAGTCCATTTATATGATTTATTACATTTATTGACTTACATATATTGAACCATCCTTGTAGCTATGGAAAAAAGCTGACTTGATCATGCTGGATGATCTTTTTGATGTGTCTTATGCAGTTTGTGAGAGTGTATGCCATGTGTGTGTAAATACCCAAGGAGGCCAGAAGAGGGTGGCAGATCCATTAGAGCTGCAGTAACAGGAGGTTCTGAGCTGCCAGACATGGGTGCTGGGAATGGAACTGAAGTCCTCTGGAAGAGCAACTAGAACTCTTAATGACTGAGCCAGCTTTCTCGTCCCTGAGATTCAGTTTTGAGATTGTTAAATCTGAGATGCTTGTGATGGTGCTAAGCAAATGAGCCCAGTCAATCGTAGGAGCTGAGACTAAGGAAGACAATAGGAAATTGAGAACCAGGAGAATGGAGAACTGGGCAGATTTGTAGAGTAAAAAGTAGGAAAACGGAGGCCCAGTCCTTGAGGAAAACTCACATTTTATTGTAAGAAGGGGACCCCCTAGCAGAGCAGGATGCAGGAGAACTAGGAGAGATGCCAAAGTAGAGGGTATCTTTGGGTTTTCCAGAATGGAAAAATGGCTAAAACTGCTTTATTTAAGCTAGCATAAGATTTTTTTTTATTGCAAGATAATATGAAGGTTGCATTTCATGATTTATTTTCATTATAGCACCTTTCTGAAGCAGATATTATATTTTTGTGTGTTGTTATTAAGTGATAACTTCTGTTTGCCCTTAACTCATAATCTCATCTTCAGTACATGTAGATAAGAGATCGCTCCCAATTAAGTACAGTATTAGTAGAACTAAGCCCTGCTCCACCATATGAATTGGTAGAACTATTAGTAGTATAGATGAGTAGTTAAGAAAGTATTGTTTGGACTTATTTCTTTTGTATACATGCATGTGTATCTATACGTAGGTACACGTGTGTGTGCATGAATGTGGAAGCCAGAGGTCAACCTTGGATGTCATTTCTCAAGAGCTGTCTACCATTTTTTTCTTTTTTGAGACAGGGTCTCCCTGTAGCCCCAGCTGGCCTAGAACTCACTATGTAGAGCATGCTGGCCCAATTTCACAGAGATCTGTCTGCCTCTGCCTCCTGAGTGCTGGGATTAAAGGTATGTGCCACTACACCCAGCTCTCACCTGTTTCTTTGAGAGTCTCACACTGGGATCTGGGGCTCCTGGTTAGGCTGGGCTGGCTGGTCAGCAACCCCTCGGGATCTGCCTGTTTCCTCCTCAGCACTGGGATTATAAGTAAGCACCTCCTCACCAGACTTATTATGTGGGTGCTGGGGATCAAAGTCAGGTCCTTATGCTTGGGTGATAAACCCTTTACTGACTAAGCTAGCCCCATGAATTTACTTCTTTTTATTTTTAATGAATTTTTTTAGAAGAAGCATTTCATTACAACAGCATTGACATATTCAATAACAATTTTCTGAGCTAAGATGTATCTTTTTCAAAATTGGCTGTAAATTTTTAGGTTTACAGTTGAATTATTACAGTTATACAATATTGTACTCAGTATAAACCCTATAAGACATAACATTAAATGAGGTTTTAACCTTTAAAAAAGATCTCCATTTCATTGTTAAATCTACCTGATGACTTTATATCCATGCTCAGATGCCAACGAGCTCAGAA
>NW_008353027.1:6175937-6176937 GCF_000622305.1 Nannospalax galili
CATTTCTAGGTTTACAGATGAATTATTACGCTTATATAATCTTTTACTCATTATAAACTCTATAAGACATAAAATTAAATGAGTTTTTAACCTTTAAAAAAGATCTCCATTGCATTTTTAGAATATACTCTTCCTTGCATAAAGACTCATTGTTTCTTGCTATTAACACTGAGATGTTGGTGCATGCATCTCTAATCTGTATGCATCTGATTATTACTAGTCATAATCAGTTGCACTTGGATCTTTGGCACCTGTGTATGTCTATGAAGTCACCGGATAGAGTTCAATGGTAATGTTTATCACCTCTACTAATTAGCATGACGTAAATTTCCATGCTTCCTCCTCAAATATAATACATTTATAAAAATTTGCTGATTTGTCTGTGTGTGTATATATATATTACACAGAACATCCCAAACCATCTTATTCAACTATACACCCACTTCCCAGATAGCACCCTCCCATACTTCCCTCCCCTACTAGAGCCCTCATATTCTGATATCCCTCCTATTGTCTGCTGTGTTGTCAGCCAATCCCCACTACTTGCCCTTCTGGTGAATCTAGTCAGCCTATCTAGAGGTCTTTGTTTTAGGAGGGTCAGCTGTTCCTCTTCTAGCAGCAATCAGTTGTCAATACTCCTTTAGATAAGATTAGGGTCGCTGTTCATTTTCCGAGTCCTATGCTGGGTTACTATCTGGGAGTCCCTTTGTTCACCCTGGCCAACAACTTAAAAGGTATCTGCTATCTGGCATTGTTGCTTGTTATGTAGCCTTTAGCTATGCATGTGGACTCTTAAGAAATTATATTGACCCCTTTAATCTTTGGTTATACTTTCCTTTTGGAGGTTTAAGGCCATACAGTTGGCCTCCATAAACCAATTTATTTTTACTCTTAGGGTTGTTTGAGGATCTGTTCCTCAGGGGTAACGTGGGCTTGG
Source organism: Nannospalax galili (assembly GCF_000622305.1). Classification (NCBI taxonomy): domain Eukaryota; kingdom Metazoa; phylum Chordata; class Mammalia; order Rodentia; family Spalacidae; genus Nannospalax; species Nannospalax galili. The sequence goes on from NW_008353027.1 coordinate 6,176,875, forward strand.
GAGGAGCCCCTAAGCTCCTTTCTTTTACCAGTTCTGCCTATGTGAAGATAAGTCAAAGGTCCT
>NW_008353027.1:6177060-6177945 GCF_000622305.1 Nannospalax galili
ACAGGTGACCCACCACCATTACAGGACATTTTGAGAGATGCTCATAGTCCCCTGGAACTAGTCGACCTAGGAGGGCAAGGAACAGTGTCCTTTATGTCCCTCTGACTGAATTATTATAGACCTCAAAGTATGTCTGTTAAACAACAGCCAAGGTTAGTTCCACCAGTCTGGTATTTTTAATTACGGTGTGTCGTATAGAAAAATCTTGGGCAAAGACCAATTGTTCTCAGATAAACCTTACCTAAACATTTCTTGATCTGCTATGTATAATTTTTCAGTAGGTTGTAGGAGTAATATGGTTCCCTCTACTTTTCAAAACTAGCTAGGCGTTATTTATCTCTCGCATTGTCTCACCCCTCCACCATAGTTTTCCCACTTAAGGTGCCCCCATTTCCCCCCTTTCTCTATTAACAATACCCTTCTCCTACGGTCCTACCTCTCTTGAGCTCTTTCCCCTTATCCCCTAGGTTCCTTGTATACCCTTCCCTCATACGTCCCTTAAACTAACCCAATTTTTATCCATATCTCCCTTATTAAGGCCTGTTTCCTACTGTTCTTCTCTTTCAGGATTTTTCTTTTCCTTTACCTCCCTGGTTCCTTTCCATTATCCTGGTTCCTGCAGTTATGTCTGTTTGCATACATATTTATCAGAGTCTGATCCTAGGATCCACATATGAGGGAGAACATATGTCGATTTTTTTTTTCTGAGTCTGTGTTAATTCACTTAGTATAACAGTTTCTAGTTCCATCCATTTACCTGCAAATTTCATGATTTCATCTTTCTTTACTGCTCAGTAAAACTCCATCATATAACTAAACCACATTTTCATTATCCGCTTTTTTGTGAAAAGAGCAGCAACAAACATGGATGTACAAGTGTCTCTG
>NW_008353027.1:6178252-6179297 GCF_000622305.1 Nannospalax galili
ACTTCTTCTTTTGAAAACTTTCTGTTCAGCTCCTTAGCCCATCTTTCAATTGGGTTGCTTCTTGTCTTGATTCTCTTTTTTTTTTTGATTTCATTATATATTCTGGATATTAAACCTCTGTTGGATGTGTCACTGGTGAAGATTTTCTCCCATTCTGTGGGTTTTCTGTTCGCTTCCCTGTTTGCCTCCTTTGATGTACAGAAGCTTTTTAGTTTAATGAGGTCCCATTTGTTAATCCTTGCCCTTGTTTCCTGAGCAGTTGATGTCCAGTTTAGTGAGTCCTTTCCTACACCTATATCTTCTAGGTTTTTCCCAATGTTTTCTCCTAACAGTTTCAGAGTTTCAGGCTTTACACTGAGGTCTTTCATCCATTTGGAATTGACTTTTGTGCAAGGTTAAAGATAGGGGTTTAGTTTCATTCTTCTACAGGTAGAGATTCAGTTTTGCCAGCACCATTTGTTGAAGACGCTGTCTTTCCTCCAGTGTATGTTCTTGGCATCTTTGTCAAATATGAGGTGGCTGAAATTGTATACACTCCACGTTTGGGTCCCATTTTCTTCTATTTTGTTCCACTGATCTACATATCTGTTTTTGTGCCAGTACCATGCTGGTTTTATGACTATAGCTCTGTAATCTAGTTTGAGATGTAGTATGGTAATCCCCGCAGCACTGCTCTTTGTGTTCAGGACTGCTCTGGTTATCTGGGGTCTTTTGTGATTCCCTATGAATTTTAGGACTTTTTTTTTCCTATTTCTGTGAAGGATGTCATGGGGATTTTGATTGGGGTTGCAATGAATCTAAATATCACTTTTGATAGGATGATCATTTTCACAATATTAACTCTTCCAATCTGTGATCGTCCATATGAATCTTAGGTTGTTTTTTTCCAATTCTATGAAAAATGTCATGGGGATTTTGATTGGAATTGCGTTGAATCTATAAGTGACTTTTGGTAGGACGGTCATTTTTACAATATTAATTCTTCCAATCCATGAGCATGTGCGGTCCTTCCATCTTCTGGTGTCTTCCTCAATCTCTTTCTTTA
>NW_008353027.1:6180182-6180950 GCF_000622305.1 Nannospalax galili
TTCTATTTCATTAATTTCTGCTCTGATTTTTGTTATTTCTTCTTGTCTGCTGGGTTTGGGTTTCATTTGTTGTTGCTTTTCAAGTATGTTGAGTTGCAATGTTAAGTCATTTTTTTGTGATCTTTCCGATTTTTTTATGTAGGCACTTAGAGTTATAAACTTCCCTCTAATGACTGCTTTTAGCATGTCCCAGATGTTTTGTTGTGTTGTATTGTCCTTTTCATTTAGTTCCAGAAATACTTTTATTTCTTTCTTAATTTCTCTTTTGACCTGTTCATCATTCAGGAGTGTATTTAATATCCATGTGTTCATGTGGTGGTTAGGTCTTCTTCTGGTGTTGATTTTAAGCTTTATTGCATTGTGGTCTGATAGAATGCATGGAATTATTTCAGTCTTTTTGTTTTCGTTGAGGCTTGTTTTGTGCCCCAGTATGTGGTCCAATTTGGAGAAAGTTCCATGGGGCGCTGAATAGAAAGTATATCCTTTGGTGCTTGGGTGCAATATTCGGTAGATGTCTGTAAGGTCCATTTGATGTATGGTATTGTTTAATTCAGATGCTTCTCTGTTTATTCTCTGTCCTTTTGACATATAATGGAGACAATGGGGTATTGAAGTCCCCTACTATTAATAAGTTGGGATTAATATGGGTCTTAAAGTCCTGTAGTACTGTTTTTATGACATTGGGTGCACCAGAGTTTGGTGAATATATGTTCATAATTGTAATATCTTCTTGATTTATTGTTCCTTTGATCAGAATGAAGTGGCCCT
>NW_008353027.1:6181815-6208282 GCF_000622305.1 Nannospalax galili
ATTTCAGCCTGAGTATTCTTCAATATTTCTAACTCTTTTCTGAATTCATTCAGAAGTTTATTCCTATCTTCCTTCAGTTCTTTGATTTCTTTATTTGTGTGTTCTTTAAATTCACTGAATTCTTTTATCATGTTTATAATTGTTCTTTTGAGTGCCATGTCCTGCATTATCTCTAGGGGGTTCCCATTGTACTCCTCTAGAGGACTATTGGCATTTGTTGGGGATATGTTATTTTGGTTTTACATGTTATTATTTTTTCTCTGTGATTTTGACATGTGAATTTCTTTTGTGGTTTCTGATTCTTGTGTGAGACTCAAGCCTTCAAGTTTAGGTCTGCTTCTTTTTGTGAACTTTATGTGTCTTTGTGGCATGAAAGGCTGGGTCCTCTAAGCTTCCAGTTCTCTCTTTTGATTTTATATTGAGTGGCCAGCTTGCTTTTGTCTTCAGGATTTCCCACAGAGTCCTAAGACAGATGAGGATCAGATGTCTCAGGCTTTCTCATAAGGTCTGGATCCCTCCAGGATAGATTTTGGCCCCAGGAATTTGGGGGTTGGACTGGCATGGGAGCTGGGCCCAGGAAAGATTCTGGTCTATGGCAGCTGGTGGCCATGCCACCCAGAGATGCAAAGGAGCTGGGGGCGCGAGGCCACCCCAAGGGCCTTTGGGGACTGCACTGAGGAGTTGGGTTGGTCTGGATGTAAAGGATTCAAAGGACCAGGAAGAGGCAAAGGATTCAAAAGACCAGGAAGAGGAAAGGTTAGCCCCCCCCATCCAGGAAAATGGCTGGTGGGTTGTGCAGACCCAGTGACTCAGAAGGAGGTGAGGGCGGGTCCAGGCCCAGAAGCAGTGCAAAGGATCAGGAAGCAGCAATGGTGGTTCCCCGGGTGTCTGGGGCACCAAGACAAGGAATGGGACAGGACCCAGGCTAGGAGGAGAGACTGGCGAGGGGGAGATGGAAGGGTGAATGAGGCTGGGGAGTCAAGGCACGGAGGGCCCTATGGACTTACCCAGGAGAGAGAAGTCTGCGGGTTGGAGAGAGGCCTGTGGATCCTACAGGCCTAGGGATGCAGAGGGAGGTGAGGGCGGGGCCAGGCCTAGAAGCAGTGCTCCTTGGGACCTGAGAAGGAGCTGAGTTGCTCTGGATGCAAAGGATCAGGAAGTAGCAGTGGTGGTTCCCCAGGTGTCTGGGGCACCAAGACAAGGAATGAGACAGGACCCAGGCTGGGAGGAGAGACCAGAGGGGGAGTTGGAAGGGTGAGTGAGGCTAGGGGAGTCAAGGCTCGAGGGCCCAATTGACCTACCGTGGAGAGAGAAGCCTGAGGGTCGGAGAGAGAGCGAATTTACAGCTTATTGCTACTCAATTAGGTAAATAACTTTTTGTGAAATTTCAATCCATTAGCATTTATTATATTAAAAAACAGCATTAATTGCCACTCCTGAGAGTTATTAACTTTATGATAATGGAGTGTTTTGTTTTTGGATTATTATCATCATTCTTTTAAGCATAACAGTTTATAATATAGAAGGAGTTAGTTCCTTAGATAAAGTTCTAGGGTAAGATCCAAAAATATATGATAAAACAAATGAGCTTCAGAGGTTCAGAATGGATTATTAGTCTATTGGAGATGGGCACTACTTTGTATACTTTGAAAGCTTCATTGTTATGAATACCCAAATGAGATATGAACGTTTTTAAATTTGTCTTTCATAAAAAGAAGCACAGTAATAACAGATGCTAAAAGTCTAGAAATTGGTAGTACATCTGTGGGCCCATAATAATAATAAGCTCTATAAATTCTTTAACAACAAAAGAGTCATTTTGTTTCTTGAATACACCCAATGCTAGTTTTCCTATGCTGCTTGCTTCTTTCTGACCTGAGATTTGTCCTAGCTTTTCTTTCAAAAGCATTTTGAAGGCAGACATGGTGGCACACACCTTTAGTCCCAGCACTCAGGAGGCAGAGGCTGGTGGATCTCTGTAAATTCAAGGCCAGCCTGGTCTGCACAGGGAGTTCCAGGCCAGCTGGGGCTACAGGGAGTCCTTGTCTCAAAGAAGACAAAAACAAAAACCGAAACCAAATCAATCAACCAAAAGAAACCTCTAAAGCATTTTGAGTCAAATGTGCTGGTCCAGGCCTGTATCTTGAGGTCTATCTAGGCCAGCCTGATCTGCACAGGCTGGTGAGGTGGTGCGGTACACAAAGGGAGTTGCTACCAAGCCTGAGTTTGATCCCTGGGACGGACAAGGTAGAGGGAGAGAACTGACTAGCTCAAGTTGTTGTCTGACCTCCACATGCACAACACACACACACACACACACACACACACACACACACTCCCCCACACAAAGAAAGGAATAAATGTAATTAAAAAGAACAAACCCCAACCAGTGAAAGCAATAAATAAAAAGCAGAAGAAAACAAAAAATCATATTGAATGTCAAATTCTTTCTGCTGTTTGTGTTTTGTGACCAAGATCCTCTATTGTGGCTCCATCAGTAACTCCATCTCTACTGGAGGAACCTGACACTTTGATCTCCACTAGTTCTTAGTCTGTGGCCTTACCACCTTATAAATGTGCATTCCACTGTCCTGATCATCACCTCCTCCTCCTCCTCCTCCTCCTCCTCCTCCTCCTCTTCTTTTTTTAAACAATCATTGTGTGTGTGTGTGTGTGTGTGTGTGTGTGTGTGGTGTATGTGTTTGATATATGAGGGTGCATGTGCTACACATGAGGGGGACAGAGGATGACTTTGTGGAGTCAGTTCTCTCCTTCTACCTTTATTTGGGGGATGAAATGCAAGTGGCCAGGCATGTGCAGAGTGCCTTTACCTGCTGAGCCCTCTTGCCAGCTCTGATTATCTCTCCAGCATCTTCCATTTACTGCTCTCGTCCCAGAGACTACTCTTTTCAGCATCTTATCTGTCCATACTGTTGACTACGTACAGTTTTCTACAAGTTGTAAGGCTTAAATGTGCATTTCCTTTAAAAAATTTGTATTTAGGCTAGTGTGGTAGCACACGCCTTTAGTCCCAGTACTTGGGAGACAGAGGCAGGAGGATCTCTGTGAGATCCAGGCCAGCCTGGTCTACATAGTGAGTTCTAGGCCAGCTGGAACTACATGGAGACCCTGCCTCAAAAAAATCCATCAAAACATTTTATTTAAAATTTATCCTTTAACAATTTCATACATATGTATGTACACTGTATTTTGATGATCTCCACCCCTACCCCTTTTATTCCACCAGACCCTCCCAAAAATATCCCCCTTTCCTCCTCCTCCTCAGCCTCCCCCTCCCCCCTCCTCATCCTCCCCACCCTCCTCGTTAGTGTTGTCTGTATGTATGTGGTGTGGTGCAGACACTGGAGCATGGACAACTTACCAGTGGCCACATCCCTCCAAAGAACTATTCTTCCTTTCCCAGTAGCCATAAACTGCCAATAATTCCTCATGGGCCCCTCTCTTATCCACCCTGAAATGTTGACTGACTTGATCTTGTGCAAGCCTTATGCAGGGAACCAAAAAAGCTGCTGTGGGTTCATTTATGCAACAGCCACATCATGTCCAGAAAACAGCTTTTCATAGCATACATCTCCATCCTTTGGCTCCTACATTCTTTCTGCCTCCTCTTCCTTGATGTTCCATGAGCCTTGGTGGGATGTGTGTATTGGGGGAAAGGAGTTAATATAGATGTCCCATTTAGGGTTGAGTACTCAACAGTCACTTATTCTCAGCACTTTGACTAGTTATGAGTCTCTACATTAACCACTATCCACTACAAAAAGAAGCTTCTCTTGAAGCAAAGTTGAAAACAACACTAATCTATGGGTATAGACATAAACATTCAGAAAGCTATTTAACAGTGTGATCATTTAGCAAGGCAACAGTAGAACACTCTCACCTCTAGACCCTGTGACCTCCCCATCCATCTTCTGACCAGGTTTACAGTACAAGTCATGAATTTCTTCCTGTGGAGTGGGTCTCAAATCCAACCAGAAAGCAGTTGGTTACCACCATAACAGTCATGCCACTATTATATCAGTAGGCACATCTTGCCTGCTAGGTTGGTATTGTATTATTCAGGGTTGAGCTGTGGGTAAGAACATCGATGACTTTCTTCCCCAGTGACCTGCATAGCTTTTGCCACTGTGAAAGCTAGCCAGCAAAGAGGAAGTTTTCTGGTCCGTTGCAATACAGTTTTTTTTCTGTTCTTCATAAAATTTGCTTTCAGTCATGCATATTTATGGTTTGGAGTGCAATAATTGGATGCCTGTATACATGGTGTAATGATGAAGTTAAGGCAATTAGCAATCCAGATCCTTAAACATTTATCATTTGTTTGCGCAAGGAACTCTAAACTCCCTTCATTTACATCTTAATAAAATATGTAGTAAATTGTTGGAAACTATAGTCCCTCCCACTGTGCTATAGAACAGTAGAACTTATTCCTTCCATCTAACTGGATTTGATACTCATTACCTGGCCTTCTTCTGTCTCCTGCCCTCATCTCTGACCTGTCAAGTAACAACTATTTTACTTTCTCCTTCTATGGAAATCAATTTTAGCTTCCACATATAAGTGAGAACATACAACATGCAGTATTTGTCTTTCTGTGTTTGGCTTCATCCATGAACAAGTAATTTTTTTCTCTAAAGACAGGGTCTTCCTGGGTGTAGTAGCCCAGGCCTTTAATCCCAGCACTCAGGAGGCAGAGGCAGGAGGATCTCTGTGGGTTCAAGGTCAGCCTGGTCCACATAGTATGTTCCAGGCCAGCTGGGGCTGCAGGGAGACCCTGTCTCAAAAAAGACCAAAAAGTAAAAATAAATAAGTATAACTCCAGCAGACCCCATTTAAAAACTCTCATTTGTTTTTCATGTAGATGAATATATCCAGTTTAAAATAAACTGGAGCTGGGTATGTAGTTCAGTTGGTAGAGTGAGTACATGCACAAAACTGTGGGTTTGATACCTCATAAAACCAGGTGTGGGGGCACTGGCTTGTAATTCTAGCACTCAGAAAGTGAAGGCAGTAGAATCAGAAGTTCAAGATCATACTCTGCTACATAGTGAGTTTGAGGTCAGCCTGGGCTGCTTGAGACCCTGTCTCAAAACAATGAAATAAAATAAAACAAAAAAGAGATCAGCTATGTGCTTTATCTTTTGCAAGAAAATAGATCTCTTAGAATCATTATCACAGTGTAAGAACAGGGTGAATATTAAGGAGTTCCTCAGTATGCTGGGCCATGCCTGTAATTACTTCAGAATAGCTTTATTCAGATTTTTAGGCAGTATTTTACTGATTTGTTATCATGAAATTTAAAGTACTTTTTTCCCTCTCTTTTGTAAAGTTATACACATTGGCACATTTAAGATTAACCAGCTTCTGAAGGAAAAGAATGATAACCAGGAAGCATTTAGTTTTAATTTTCATAATTTTTCTATTTAAATCAAAAGCACCCTTTTCAAGCCCCTAAATCAGCCTTTTATAAATAAAGTAAATCATCTTGTGATGCATTCCTTGATGATGGCTTATGTTGTTTTTCTAGAGAGAGTTTAATTAAGATTTGATTTTCTCCTATTCCGTACCTTGTTTATTCATCACTAGATCAAACATAGGTCTTTAATGTCACTGCTAAGTCCTGACTTTTTGGGTCCTTCATGACCACTGAAGTTCTAGGAAAAAAAGCAGTTGAGTATTTATCTTTTGGAGATGATTAGACCCTAACAGGACAAAAAGGAGCTGCTTCTGACCTCAGTATAGGTCTCTGCCATTGCAGGGGGACATTGCTGGTCAGTGGTTACTATTGACAGTTTGCTGAAATCAACACAAATGTACAAATAGCTCATGAATAATTTGCACACAGTATTTGAATGGATGTTTAATAAATATGCATTAAAAATCTAATTACAGTAATGAAGTTTACAGCTGAAACTTTAATCCAACCCTTTAGAAATATTAAATGTGCTTTTCCTGATTGTGCATTTTTCTCAGAGCAGTTGGGTAAACATTTTAAACTAGAAATCTGAATTCCTTATATAGTTTTGATTTCATTTAACGAAGCATGTTTCAACAACAGTCTTCTTTCTCTTTGTAAAGAAGTGAAGTCTTTATTCTATAACTGGTATTTTGAAGGATTTATTTATTTGTGTATTTATTTAGACTGGGTCTCAGTAGGTAGCCCTGGCTGGTCTGGAACTGTCTGCATAGATGAGGCTAACCTCAAACTCACAGAGATCTGCTTGCCTCTGCCTTAGGACTACTGAGATTAAAGGGGTGTTCTCGCACTCTGGCCTTTGAAAAATTTTTGATCCATTCTGTCTTAGGACTCATGGGCCCTTGTGATCCCAGAGGACTGCTGACACGTGATCTGGAGAGATGGGATCACTTTCTTGATTTTATTCTGGATCTAGTTCCACATTTTTGGAAAAGGGCTAATTATTCTGTGTCTTCCTTGTAGCTCATTGATGAGGCTCAAATGACTATTATATGAGACAGTCCTTTGAAAGCTATCAGAAATGATACTGGAATGTGCCAAGAATCACTGAAATGTGGATACTTAGGTGCCTGAGTGGTGGTGGGCTTCAGTCAGTGAGAGGTTATGGCGGCCTCAGCTCTGTACAGTGACTCTAGAGACAGGTATATTAACAATGGCAAAGGGATCTGTCTGGTTTCAGTACTTTGGATTCTAGAAAATAGCTTTCAATTAAAAAAGTATTATTTTTTCTTTTTTTATTTATTATTTTTATTTTATGTATATGAGTGTTTTGCCTCCATGTATATAAAAGTACACCCATGTCATGCAATGCCTATGAAAGTCAGAAGAGGGTGTCAGATCTCCTGGAACCGGAATTAAGATGATCGTTAGCCACCATGTTGGCTGTAAGAGCAGCCAGTGCTCTTAACCACTGAGCCATCTCTCCTCAGTTTTTCTCTCATCTAATTTTTGCTTTGTTTTTTGAGATAAGGTCTCCCTATAGTCCCAGCTGCTCTGGAATTCACTATGTAGGCCAGGCTGGTCTGGATCTCACAGAGATCCACCTGTTATACCTCCCAAATGCTGAGATTAAAGGTGTTCATCTCTCATCTTTTTTTTTGAGATAGGGTCTCATTCTGAAGCTCAGTCTGGCCTGGAACTTCTCTTCTGGCCTGGTGATTCTCTTCCCCTAGCCTCCTCAGTGCCCAGTTCTGGGATTATAAGTGGGAACTACCAAGCCTGGTTGGTTATTTTTTTATTTGTGTGAGTGTATTGCCTGCATGTATATAAGGGCACCTGTGTCGGACAATGCCTGCAGAGGTCAGAAGAGGGTGTCACACCCCCTGGAACTAGAGTTGTTAGCTGCCATGTGGGTACTGAGAATTGAACCTGGATCCTCTGGAAGAACAGCCAGTGCTCTTAACTGCTGAGCCATCTCTCCAGCCAAGGATAGCAACACCTATTCTTGACTGATCTGGAACTTGCTATGTAGCTCAGACTGGCCTTGAATTCATGCCAATCCTCCTGCCTCTGCCTCCTGAATGCTGTAAGTACAGTCATGTGCTACCACCCCTGGCTTTGAGAAAAAGAAATAGAATATTTGTCACCTGACACTTTGATTGTCACCCTCTGAGTTAGTACCCCTTTCCAATGGTAATTGACATCCAGAGTCACATCCTTACTGGTTTGCCTGTTTTTGACATATAATTCTGGATTATTTCACTGAACATTATGCTCATGCCATTTTCTAAATATGTGAATATGACTTTCTATACCACACTGTTTTGTTTTTTGTTTGTCTGGTAGTAGTTATTTCATTTTATTTTTTATTTATTTAATTAAGATTTTTTTTATTTGCATGCATGTGCACGTGTTTGTGTATATGCCACATGTGTGGTTACCTGTGGAGGCTAGCAGAGGGAACTCGAGTTATTGGCAGCTGTGAACTGCTTAATGTGAGTATTAGGATATGAACTCAGGTCCTCTGAAAGTGTAGCAAGCACTCTTAACCACTGAGTCATCTCTCTAGCCCCCTTAGTTTGTTTTTTGAGAAAGGGACTTCCTATAGCTTGGGCTATCCTGGAACTCTCTTGTTACATATCCTTGAGCTATCTTGTTATATAGGCCATGCTGGCCTGGAACCTGGAACTTGTATGGGTTTTCCTGCCTCTGTGTCCTGAGTACTTGGATTACAGGCATTTGCCACCAGCCCAGCTTTTTTTTTTTTTTTTTTTTCATGCAGCCTTGCTGTGTCACCTAGGCAGGTTACAAACTTTTGAACTTTAGTAGTCCTCCTGCCATAGCCTCTCCAGTAGTTGTAACTGTAGACACCTATAGACACCTGCCACTGTGCCCAGGAAATGACTTTTTTCTTTTGCTGTGCTAGGGCTCAAACCCAGGGCCTTCATTGTGTTAGGCAAACACCGTATTATTAGCTACACTTTTAACCTCTAATGCCACATTTTATTTTATTTTATTTTGTCTTTTTGAGACAGTGTCTCCCTGTAGCCCCAGCTGGCCTGGAACTCACTTTGTAGACCAGGGTGGCCTTGAACTCACAGAGATCCGCCTGCCTCTGCCTCCTGAGTGCTGGAATTAAAGGTGTGCGCCACCACGCCCAGCCCAATGCCACATTTTAAAGATTCATTTTATAATATGGGATACTTTCCAATTTTTAGTTAATACTATTCATAATACTGCTATGAATATGTTTGCATATATATTATATATGTATATATCTATACACTTTTCTTGAATATATACCTAGGAATTACTGGCTTACATAATACGTATATGTTTAGCTAGAGTAGATAACTGCAGTTTGCCAAAATGGTTATATTAATTTTTTTTTTTGTCTTTTTGAGACAGGGTCTCCCAGTAGCCCCAGCTGTCCTGGAACTCACTATGTAGACCAGGCTGGCCTTGAACTCACAGAGATCCGCATGCTTCTGCCTCCTGAGTGCTGGTTATATTACAGCTCAGGTTGGATTAATACTGAATTTGTAATTGAGGATGACCTTGAACTCCTGTTCCTACTACATCTACCTCTCAAGTTCCAAGTTCTGTGATCAAAAGGATGCACCTTCATGCCCAGCTATTTGTTTCATTTTTGAGATAGTATCTTACCTTGTAGCCCAGGCTAGACTTGGCCTTGTGATCCTTGGGCCTCAGTCTCCTGAGTACTAAGATCAGTGTGGACTAGCATTCCTGACTTCTCAAACTATCTTCTCATTAGAGTTGTGTGAGATTTCAGTTTGTGTACCTACACCAGTACCTAGTATTCCTTTGAATTTTAGCCATTCTAGTGAATGCGGCCCAATATTTTACTTTATCTTTTATTTTGCTTTTCCCTGATGACTATTGTTTATACAAAACACAGCTCTCACTTCGAAGTGAATAAGAGATAGTTTATTCTAGGGGCTGGAGAGATGGCTCAGCAGTTAAGAGCACTGATTGCTCTTGCAGAGGACCCAGGTTCGAGTCCCAGAACCCACATGGTGGCTACAAACCGGTCTTAACTCCAGTTCCAAGGGAATCCAAAGCTCTCTTCTGACCTCTGTGGTATTGTATGACACGGGTGCACTCACATACATGCAGGCAATATACTCATACACATAAGATAAAAATAATAAATAAAATATTAAAAAAAAGAGATAGTTTATTCTGGAGCCAAATCAGAGTAATGGCCTGGAAACATGAATTCAGGTTGCCCCAAACACCAAGTTCCAATGTGGAAACAGTTCCAGGAGTTTTGTTTTGGTCCTTTTGAGACAGTGTCTCTCTGTAGCCCCAGCTGGCTTGGAACTCACTATATAAACAGCTTGGCCTTGAACTCACAGAGATCTGCCTGCCTCTGCTTCCTGAGTGCTGGGACTGAAGGCATGGACAACCATGCCCAGCTTCCATGAAGTTTTTATAGTTACAGATCAAAAGAAAGTCAACTGTCCATCAAAGTGCTGTTCAAATACTTCTGAGGAAACATCGGGTAAGCGGGTTATAGCAGAGAGGAAATTTCTGCTATGTCTCAAATACCATCTGATGACATCCTTAGGTTTGGGATTGGTGAAAGGTAAGAGGTCTGTTAAGGTGATACATTCTGAAATGCGTTACCTGCTAGTCATAAGGCTGTTAGGTCAGACACAGAGGTGGGCTGTGAATGGCTATTAAGGGGACTAAAGTCAGCTCAAGATGGTTTGGCTCTGGATCTGTAACATTCCAACTCTCTACAGTCACCAGTTAGTCTGGAAGAACCTTAAAGATAGATGTGGCTTTTTTCTGAGAATTTCAGTCTACACTCTTGAGGTTGGGCACCTTTTCATATACTTACTGAACATTTGAATGAGCTCTTTTGTAACACACTTTCAAGGCCTTCGCCTGATTTCCTGTTGCTTTGTCTATTCTCTTTTTCCCCTCCCTCTTTCTCTCCCTCCTCCCTTCCTCCTCTTTTCCTTCCCTTTCTTACTGTCCCCCCCTTCTCTATTTCTCTTCCCTCTTTTCTTGTGGGGGCTTGCCATGTAGCCCAGGCTGGCCTATAATTTGGGATCCTCCTACCTTAAAGCCTCTGGGGTGCTGGGATAACAGGTGAGTGCCATAACACCCAACCTAGTTAAAGTTCATTTGTTTATTTTTGTTTTAGTTTGAGAACCCTGAAGGGTCTGACATTTACCTTTATATCCTATTGAAGATAAACATTAGCTTGTCACAGTGTCATAGACATTGGTAGAAGTCACACACTCCTTGGTCAGAAGCTCAGAGCTTCTCATGTGCCCCAGTACCTCCTGTCCCTCCAGTCCCATGGGATCATACATAATCAGCAGGCTTGTGCCACAGTTGAGAGACCCAGGGCTCAAGAAACCTCATCTTACAGAGATCTGCCTGCTTCTTCTGGGATTAAAGGCACATGCTACCACACCAGGCTAGGAAACCCCATCTTTTATAGGTCTCCTAGCTTTTGACCTGAAGAGAGAGAGAGAACATACTAGACAACTCTTTTTCTGTTTGGGCAGATAATTCTTTTGGCTTTGTAGCTCTTGCAGCAACTTGACTCTGGTGTTGGGGCATAAAAATAGCTGTGACAATCCTTAATAGGGCTTAGCCAGACTGTGCTGCAAGGGCAGAGTCTGCAGACCTCTGCTTAGATGAATACTCAGATATACTTGCTTTATTTTTAATTAAAAATACATAGCCAGGTGTGGTGGCACCTTTTATCCCAGCACTTGGGAAGCAGAGGCAGGCAGATCTCTGAGTTCAAGGCCAGCTTGGTCTACATAGAAGTTCCAGGCCAGCTGGAGCTATAGGGAGACTCTGTCTCAAAAAGAAGACTAAAAAACAAGCAACCCCCCCCTGCCAAAACCAAAAAAGAAACCCCAATAAAAACCCTCACATTTAAATCCAGGCAAAGGCCTATAATTCTAGCACTTGGGAAGAGAAGGCAGGAGAATCAGCAACTCAAGGCTGTCCTTAACTACATACTGAGTTTGCGGCCAACCTGAGCTACTGAGAACCTATCTCAGAACAAAGACAAGCAAACAAATGGTCCAGAAATTATGTTGATGAACTCTGCCATATAGCTTAGGATGACTTTGAACTCCTGATCCTCCAGTTGCCTTAACCTCCCAAGTGCAGGGATATGGAAGTTTCAGTTGGAGTGTTTTTTTAATTTCCATTTTTGGTGGTCAAGATCCTCCTTACTGCTTTTTTTGTGTGTGTACATGGGTATGTCTGTGAGTGTCATGGGGAGGGCCAGAGGTTGATATAGGGTATCTTCATTCTTCTCCACCTTATTTTTATTTTTATTTATCTTTTGAGACAGGGTCTCCCTGTAGCCCCAGTTAGCCTGGAGCTCCTTATGTAGACCAGGCTGGCCTCAGATCTCACAGAGATTCACTTGCCTTTGTCTTCCAAGTGTTGGAATTTTAAAGTTGTCTACCGCCATATCCAGCCTCTACCTTATTTTATTTTATTTAAAAATATTTTATAATTATTTTTTTATGTGTATGAGTGTGTTGTCTGCTTATATGTAAGTACACCCGTGTCATGCAATGCCCATGGAGGTCAGAAGAGGGTGTCCAGTTCCCTGAAACTGGAATTATGGATGACTGTTAGCCACCATGTGGTTGCTGGGAATCAAATCCAGGTCCTCTGCAAGAGCAGCTGGTGCTCTTAACTGCTGAGCCATCTTTCCAGCCCCTATCTTAAGTTTTTTAAAGATTTTTTCTTTTTGGTCTTTTTGAGATAGGGTCTCTCTCTGTAGCTCCAGCTGGCCTGATACTCACTATGTAGATCAGGCTGGCCTTGAACCAGAGTTTGCCTGCCTCTGCCTCCCCAGTGCCAGGATTAAAGACATGCACCACCACACCTGGGTTATTATTCTTTTTAAAGCTTTATTTTTTTTTATGTGTACCTTCATGAGTATGTGTACACCACATGTGTAGAGCCCATGGATGCCAGAAGGTGGCCTTAGCTCCCCTGGAACTGGAGTTAGAAGTGGTTGTGAGCTACCTTGTGAGTGCTGGGAACAGAGCCCTGGTCCTCTGTAAGAGCAGCAAGTGTTTCTTAACTGCTGAACCATATTTCTAGTCCCTACCACCTTATTTTTTGAGACAGGGTTTCTCACTGAACCTAGAGGTCATTGATTGGCTGGATGGGCTAGCCAATAAGCTCCAGGGTTTTGATTTTTCTCAGCTCTTCCCCAGTGCTGTGGTTACAGTCTGAGCCACCAATTCAAGCTTTTATTTGGGTACTGAGGATCCTAACTCAAGTCCTGCTCATGCTGGGGCGGCAGGCAGTTTACCAACTAAGCCATCTCCATAGCCCCTCCATTATTTTCTAAGGATTTGGGGTTAGGATTTTCGTGGACATATATTTATTCTGTAAATTAATTAGGGGAAAATTGGTATTTAAAAATATTATTGTTCATTTTATGTGTATGAGTGTTTTGCCTGCATATATGTAAGTACACCCATATCATGCAATGCCCTCAGAGGTCAGAAGAAGGCATCGGATCCACTGCAACTGGAATTACAGACCATCGTTAGCTGCCATGTGGGTGTTGGGAATCGAACCCGGGTCTTCTGCAAGAGCAGCCAGTGTTCTTACTGCTGAGCCAGTTCTCCAGCCCCCCCCAAATTGGTAATTTATAACATTTTATCTTTCCTTCCTATAATTGCTTATTTTTTCATATTTCACTTAAACCTTTGTGAAAGATCATAGGTGTTTTCTGTATAGACTTTATGGATTCATTGTTGGTATTATTATCTAGACTTTTATCGCAGTTGTAAATAGGATCCTTTTTAAAAATCTACTCTATTTTCTAAGTGGTTATTGCTGGTATGCTAGAAAGATAAAGCTTT
The DNA here is from genome assembly GCF_000622305.1 of Nannospalax galili. Taxonomy (NCBI): domain Eukaryota; kingdom Metazoa; phylum Chordata; class Mammalia; order Rodentia; family Spalacidae; genus Nannospalax; species Nannospalax galili. Next base: position 6,195,142 of record NW_008353027.1, read on the forward strand.
TGTGAGGAACTAAATCCATGATAAGCAGACTGAGCTGCTGAGGAGTAATAAAAATGGTTCACTTCCTGATGCTTCTTGGTCTGAGACAAAAGCCTGGGGCCCTATTTCTGGCTGAATGGGTCCAGACCAGTTTAGATTAGACCCCGGTGGGACCTGGACATATCTCACATTCCTTGTGACCTATGGGCTCTGTCTTCTTTGTTTAAGTTGACCAATCCAAAATTAGGGGAAGGAGACTTACCAGCAAAACATTTAGAAGGCCCAGTCCTCTTGGTGGCTTTGGATTTTTTTATTTCCATGTCCCCTTTCCACTTGTGGAGAGCTTTTCTCTGTGTGTGTATATGTGTGTATGTTTCTTTTCTTTAATAAAGTTTGCTTTCTGCTGTCTCAGACTTTTCCTGTGTTTTAGTTCTTTAATTGGTGGAGAAAATGAACTTGATCAAGACCCCCTAGATGGTAACATGTTGAAGTGTAGTTTTGATACCCTTCTTTGCCTAGAAGTGCATAACCAAGCCCCTTTAAAGGCTTCTCCTGTCTATCTTTAGAATTTAGTTCCAGCTTCCACACCTGGCTTCGTTGTATTTCTCAAGAGTTGTTCCCTTACTCCACCTGCCACTTTGTGCCTCAGCCATACTGAACTTGGTTCATTTTTTTTCTTTTTTCTTTTTAAATTTTTATTTTATGTGTATGAGTGTTTTGCCTGCATGTATGTAAGTGCACCCATGTCATGCAATGCCCAGCACTAGTTCCCTTGGAACTGGAGTTCTGGGCAGTTGTTAGCCATCATGTAGTTGTTGGGATTTGAACCCAGATCTACTGCAAGAGCAGTGAGTTCTTTTAACTGCTGAGCCATCTCTGCACCCATTATTATTACTTTTTCTCCTTTGGTCTTTTTTGAGACAGAGTGTCCCTGTAGCCCCAGCTGGCCTGGAGCTCAGTATGAAGATCAAGCTGTCCTCCATCTCACAGATCCACCTGCCTTTGCCTCCCAAGTGCTGGGATTAAAGGCGTGTGCCACCATGTAGGTTGGCTCATTTTCTAAGTGCACCCTGAGTTTCTGAACCTTCTTGAAGCCTAGTACACCACCTCCCTTCCCTCTTCTGGTTGACTTCTTTTTGATCTTTTTATCTCAATTCCTCCCATCTGCTTCCTTAACTTCCCGACCTAGGTTACTATCTTTAGCTCTGTGATCTCAATATCTCTGCCCCTTCCCTTTGCTGTAGACCAGTGTTTTATTAGAGTTGTTTACGTTTCTGTGTTTCTGAGAGCACTGTCAGTATTTTGGATGCAGTTGCAGCCCTCCATCTAGCTCAGCACTGATTATATTTGTGGTGTTTAGCACAGAGCTTGTACTCTAGACTCTATATGTCAAATAATTTGAATTCTTCTATTTAATAGTTTGAGGTTTTTTTTTTTTTTTTTTTAAAAAGACAAGATCTTGCTATGTAGTCCTGGATGGTCTGGAACTTACTATGTAGACCAGGCTGGCTTTGAACTCACAGAGGTCTGCCTCTGCCTCTGTCTCCTCAGTGCTGGAATGCAATTAAAGGCATGTGTGGCCACACCTGGCCCAGCTAACTTTTTAAACCTAAATGCACCTTAGCTAAGCTCTGTGTTGGTAGGTTCATCTATTTATTGCCGGTATCTTGAATTGTGATTGTGATGTAACGTTGATTGTCTCCTAACTTGGAGGCATCTTCACTTTGGAGCACTAGGTCATTTATATTTTCATTTCAACTATATATTAAAAATTGCACATACATTTAATTACTCTGTAGTTCTTTCTAATCAGCTATGTGAGACAAAAGGGCTTTTACTATGTGAGACAAGGAATTTCTGTTCTCTGACACTTTGACTTTGGGTTTTTAATTGGTAAAAACAGCTGTTACTAGTTGGGTTGGAAGAGGCTTAATCAGCAGAGGTGATGACCCATGACCCCAACGTGTTGGTTGGCAGAGTTCCAGCAGGGAGAAGGAGGGGAGCCTGATGTTGATTGACCAGGTAACCTAAGTACTTTAAATAAAGAGGGCCCAAGAGAGATTTGTTGTTAAGTTTCTGTTGCCTGGCTGTGACACACCTGAGCACAGCTTCTGTTTGTTGGTGGCATACTGGTTGTTTCAGTGGTGGTGATGGCCTATTGAGCTTCTGGAACTTAGCTTCAGATCCTGGCATGGCTGTTCAGTTATTTTACTTTCATCATGTATGAGGAATAATGTCTCTCTGCCGTTTTTTAAAGTCAGAGAATATAAAGAAAATGCTGTTTTTTGGTTATATAGTAAGTGATTATTAATACTAGTTTTTTTCCCCTTTTCAGAATTATGTCACTTACTTTAAGAAATTAAAAAAGCCAGGCATGGTGGTGCACACCTTTAATCCCAGCACTCGGGAGGCAAAGGTGGGAAGATCTCTATGAGTTCAAGGCCAGCCTGGTCTCCATAGTGAATCCAGGCCAGCTGTGGCTACAGGGAGACCCTGTCTCAAAAAAACACCAAAAAAAAAAAATTGTTGCTATGGGTCAAACCCTGACCTTGTGCAGGCAAAACACATTCTCTATCACTAAGCCATACCTCTAGCTTTGAATTTTTGATCTCTGAGAGTTCAAGGCCAGCCTGGTCTACATAGTGAGCTCCAGGACAGCTGGGACTACAGGGAGACCCTGTCTCAAAAAGACCAAAAATTTTTTTTTTTTTAATTTTGAAACGGTCTCCTATAGTCTAGGCTAGACTAGAATGTTTGATCCTCTTGCCTCTTGCCCAAATATTGGGATTACTATTATTCCTGACTTTGAATCCAAATTCTTAAAAAAATTTTATTATTTTTATTTTTTATGTGTATGAGTGTTTTGCCTACACTTATGTAAGTGTACCTGTGTCGTGCAAAGCCCACAGAGGAAGGCGTCATATCCCTGGAACTGGAGTTATGGATGATTATTAGTCACCATGTGGGTGCTGAGAATCAAACCTGAGTCCTCTGGAAGAACAAGTATTCTTAACTCCTGAGCCATCTATCCAGCCCCTTAAATCCAAAATTTGAAAAGAAAACCTTAAGTTGCTAAAATGAACCCAAGACACTTAGCTTTTTTGTTTTACAGGAACACTTTTCATAAATCTATTGATTTCTTGTGTTTTCAAGGGTTCTAGAAGAGAGTGGGTCTCATTATGTAGCCCAGCAGGTCTTGAACTTGTGATTGGGTCCTCCTGTCTCAACCTTTGGAAGCTGAGATTACTGACATCTTTTACCATATACTGTACCCTCCTTTCCTCCCTCCCTTCTTCTCTCCCTTCTTCCCTCCTCCCTTCTTCCCTCTGTTCTTCCCTCCTTCCATCTCTCCCTTCTTCCCTCCCTCCTTCTTCTCCCTCTTTATCTCCTTCCTTCCCTCCGTCTTTTCCTTCATTCCTTCCTGCCCCCTCTTCGCCCCTCCCTTTCTCCCTCCCCTCTCTTTCAGAGACAGGGTTTCAGTCTGTAGTCAAGGCTGGACTTGAACTCTCAACAATTGAGGGCCAGTATGATGATGGTTCTGTCAGTAAAAGTGCTAGCCACACACACCTGGGGACCCAAGTTGGTTCCCAGAACCCAGGTAAAACTGGGAATGCTTTGGCAGGCAGCTGTAATCCCAGCACCTCTATTTTAAAATGGGAGGCAGACAGAGGCAAATCAAGCTGGAATTTGAAGGCCTAGAATACAAAGCATAGCAGAAGAAACCAGAGACTTAGCCTCAAAAGGTAGAAGCTGAGAACTGACTCCCTAAAGTTGTTCTCTTTCCTTCATTTGTGCACTGTGGCTGGTGCATGCCACACATGCTCAAACACATAACCGCCCCCCCCCCAAATTAAGTACTGGGATTACAGGCATGAGCCATCATATGTAGTTTGAAAATAACTAGACTAATCACAAATTATTTTGACTATTTCTGGGTATATAGCTGTCCAGGAGGTTCTAGGAGGTAAAAAAAATTTTTTATCTTGGAAACATTATACATTTGTTTTGAACTCCTACTATCTTGCATATCTTCAGGTTTGTTTGTTTTTTTTTAATCTTTGAGTCATGGATTTTTGTTTTGTTTGCTTTGCTTTTGTTAGTTTTCTTGAGATAACGCCAGGAATTCTCTATGTAGCCAAGGGTGACCTTTAACTTTTGGTCCTCCTGTGGCCACCTGGGATTATAGATATGCACCACCAGGCCCAATTCTTGGGTGTTCAGGGATATATGGGGGCTGAGAAATCTATTTTTTTGGGGGGGGGTCTTTTTGAGACAGGGTCTCCATGTAGCCCAAACTGGCCTTGAACTCACTACATAGACCAGGCTGGTCTTAAACTCACAGAGATCGCCTGCCTCTGCTTCCAAAGTGATGGGACTAAAGGCATGCACCACCATGGCCCGGTGGCTGAGAAATCTTTATAATTTCTTTTTGATCCGTGTGTGTGGTAATAGGGACGGAACCCTGGACTCTTTTTATTTAATTTGAGGGTTTTGTGTAATTGTCTCTTCTACCCTCAAACTTGTGATCCTAAGTGCCCAGGGTTGTAGGCATGCCCCACCACTTCTGCACAGAATGTTTTTGAGCCAAGTCCTATTTCTGTGACATTGTATGCAAAGAAAGTTCTTGCGTATGAGAGTACATTTTTGCTGATTTTGAGTATGAAGTTGGAGTTGGCTTCTCAAAAACTAGTTGCCCTCATTAGGCTGGAAGTGTATCTCAGTGGTAGAACAGTCACCTAGCATGGGTTGTCTCCTCATTGTTGCCAAAAAAGTTAACCCTAAGTCTTTTTTTTTCTTTTCTCTCTTTCCCTCCATCTCTCCTTCCCTCCTTCCTCCTCCCCCTTTCTTCCCTTCCTTCCCCCCTCTCTTCCTTCCTCCCTCCTTCCCTCCTTCTCTCCCTCCTTCTCTCCCTCCTTCTCTCCCTCCCTTCTCTCTCTCTCTCTCTCTCTCTCTCTCTCTCTCTCTCCCTCCCTCCTTGAGATGAGGCCTTATCATGTTGCCCAATGACGTCAAACTTCCAGGCTTAAGTAGCTGAGATTCTCAAGTAGCTAACACTGCAGATCCTCACCACTTTGCTTGCAACCCCAGTTATTAAAATAAAAAACTCCACAAATGAAACAGAATTTCAACATCATTTTTATTTTATGTGAATGAGTGTTCTGCCAACATGTATGTAAGTGTATCATGTTCACGCAGTGCCTGAAGAGGCCAGAAGAAGGTGTTGGAGCCCCTGGAACTGGAGTTACAGACAGTCATTAGCTGCATTGTGGGTGCTGGGAACCAAACCTGGGTCCTCTGGAAGAGTGGCCATTACGTTTAACTGCTGAGCCATTTCACCAGCCCCTCAACATTTCTTGAAGGGATAGTGCTTACTTTCTGTTGGACTGTCTTGTCTACAATTTTACCTAAGGCTTCAAATTCTGTAGAGATAATGAACTCAGCCCAACTGAAAACCTTCCAGAATACACAGGTGAGATTCCTTTACTGTTAACCACTCCAGCTTGTGGAAACTGTCAGTACAGTTGCATTCGTGACTTATGTAAGGATTATGACTGTCCTGTGTGTGTTCTTAAGTTGCCTATAGCAAGCCAGTACAGCTGTCCTGATTTCACAGGAAAAGAATATAGGTTGAAGCGAACAAATTCCTGTTCTGAACTCCTTTTGAAGACCACTGGGAGAAGACTGTACCAGAAGCTGATCCCTTCAGGCATGGCCAAGGAGGCGACCACAGACTATCTGCCAGGGAAAGTTACAGTACAGTGATTGAAAGCAAAATGGTAGAGACAGGAGAGGAAGACAGCATGTTTCTATGCCAAAACTCATGTTCCTTCTGCTAACATCCTGCTTTCCTTCTGTACTTCTATGTAAGTGCTGGCCCTGCTGCTTCTTGTCTTTGGGAATATGGACAATTTACTTCACTTCTCTGTATGTCAGTTTCCCAATCTTTTTTCTTTTCCTTTGGTTTTTTGAGTCAGGGTCTCATGTAATTCAAGCTATCTTTGAACTTGCTACATAACTGATGATAACCTTGAACAACTCTTATTCCACCTGCCACCTTCACAAGAGTAGGGATTACAGGCATGCACCATGACTCCCAACAATTTCCTCTTTTTTTTTTTTTTTTTTTTTTTTTTGAGACAGGGTCCCCCTGTAGCACTGACTGGCCTGGAACTCTCTATGTAGACCAGACTGACGTTGAACTCACAGAAATCCACCTACTTCTTCAGTGAAATTAAGGTATAAAACTGACATGTTAGAAAGAATAGCACAGATTTTGGGGGCTTCTAAAATGTTCCATTTATGTTTGTAGATTAGTGTGTGGAACTTCAGAATGGCATTTCCCCACTGTCCATTTGAGTACAATAAGACAAATTAATACAAATCAAAATAATATGGTAGCAGCATCACATAATTTGTGTACACTGATGTAGTAACAGACTTAATTTAGTGCAGCTTTTGAGACATCTTTTGTATTTCAATCTATACAGCTGCTACCAGGGCTGAGCTGGGCAGTGTCAGCCTTGAGCACCTTGCAGAAGGATGCTCTGTCTCTGCTGAACAAATGCCTCTTCCTTAGTGTATGTTGGTTTTCTTTTCTGAAAAATGAGGAGAAAGCATACTCAAACTAAAGACGATAGGTGAGTAAAAATAAAAGAAGCAAAGGAAAATAATTTGCTCTCTGAAAGTAGAGGCCAAGAGAAATGGCATGCTTTGTCCCCAGGCTTCATATTTCCTATGCACAGCCTTTAAATTTAAATATTTTACATACATGAACAGGGATAGGATGATTGAGGTGTGGCTGCTGAATTTGTCAACAATAGGTCCTAGGGGGCTTGGCAGAAACCATTTCATAGAGGTCTGATCACCAGGGGCTGAGCACGAGTAGTGTGTGAGGGACTGGATATGAAAGACCCAAGTAGTTGGACTGTGACAGGAAGGAGGGAGGGCATATGTCCCATAACTGGGGGCCAGCCTGAAACTCACCATGCACAGTGGCTTTTGATGTTTTGATGTTTTTAGAATAGATGGGAGTTGAGTGACAGAAATTAGTAGATAGCCTGGTATGGTGGCACATACTGATGTATAATCCCAGCAACCAGAAAACTGGAGAGAGGAGAGAGAGAGAGAGAGAGAGAGAGAGAGAGAGAGAGAGAGAGAGAGGAGAGAGAGAGAGATTGATTGTGAGTTGGAGGACATCCTGGGCTACCTAGTGAGACCCCGTTTAAAAAAAAAAAGTACAATGATACAAAGATTTATTTAGTCTCCTGAGCATGGTGGTGCACACCCTTAATCCTCACAGCAGAGGCAGGAGGATCTTTTGAGAGTTCCTCCTGAGCAACATGATGAGACCCTATCTCAAAAAAAAATTAATAAATACCTACCTTAGTCCAAGGGTCTATTTATTATGGGATATAACATCAAACAAAGCAAGTGAAACTCCTTACCTTCAGAGACATTACAAAAGAAACAGATTGGCGTCTTATATGACTAAATCTAGTAGGCTCCTTCTCCTCAGCCCAGTATTTAAAATGGATATTTTAGGGCTGTTATAGATCAGTGGTAGGAGTTTGTCTAGCTGGGTTCTTTCTTTAGTACTCTCTCTGACACACACCTGGTCTACACAGTGAGTTCCAGGACAGCTGGGGCTACAGGGAGACCCTGTCTCAAAAACATCAAAAAAAATAATGTTTTATTTTGTTTTGAGTACTGGGGATTGAACCCATGGCTTTTTCATCCTAAGCACGTTGCTGTGTGTTATATCCCCAGCCCCCCAAAAGATGTAAAAATTTTAAGATTGCATCATGCACAGAAATTTTTTTCTTACTCTTTCATAGTTTACTAAAATAATAATAATAGTAATTATTATTATTATTATTATTACTATTATCATTATTTTGGTCTTTTTGACCCAGGGTGTCCCTGTAGCTCTGGCTGGCCTGGAACTTGCTATGTAGACCAGGATGGCCTTGAACTCACAGAGATCTTCCTGCCTCGAGTGCTGGGACTAAAGACATGTGCCACCATGCCCAGTTAAATTTATTATTTTATGAAACTTTTCCAGTTATACTTATGAGTATGTATATTGGATATGTTATAAAAGAGGGACCAAAAATCTATAAAGCCACAGAGGACAAGTGAGGGCATGAATGGCGAGAAACAGTTCTTTGTTTATTGTTCAGTTTAGTTTTGTTTTGTTTTTAAGACAAGGTCTCATATAGCCCAGGCTGGCTACAAACTCAGTTTGGTATCAACTCATAATCCTGTTGTTTCAGCCTGTGTGCTAGGATTATAGGTGTGTGCTACCATGCCCAGCACACTTTGGATTCCATCATCTATCTATCTATCTATCTATCTATCTATCTATCTATCTATCTATCTATCTATCTATCATCTATCTATCTATCTATCTATCTATCTATCTATCTATCTATCTATCCTATCTGTCCATCTATCTATCTATCTATCTATCTATCTATCTATCTATCTATCTATCATCTATCATCTATCTATCAATCATCTATCTATCTATCTATCTATCTATCTATCTATCTATCTATCTATCTATCATCTATCATCAATCATTGTTGTTGAAACAGGATCTCACTAACCACAGCTGGCCTGGAACTTACTATGTAGACCAGGGTGGCCTGGAACTCGCAGAAATCCACCTGCCTCTGCCTCTCAAGTGCTGGGATTAAAGGTATGCACCACCAGTCGATCCAGCCTAAGGTTTTTATTGGTGATGATCTTACAGGTATCCACTGCCTAGCATGTGCCAACGTTCCAGATGGTTGGTTGAAGAAAAGGTGTTTGGTGAAACTATGCTATTTGTATATCATTACTCTAGCCATTTCTGGAAATCATGAGAACCCTCCTGTAACTCAAGTATTGTTAAAGGGCCAGGCTTTTTTTCTATGAACCATAGTCTTAGGCCAGCTGTGTTAACAATGTGATCCTATAAGGTGGGGAAGTGATTTGGGGGCTGTTGAGAAAGGGGAGTGGTATGGGTATAGGTATTAGAGGGATGTGAAAAGAGACTTTGTGCCCTTCGTTTCCCATTTTTTTCTCTAGTAAATTGAGGATTCTAAACTTTATTTTATTTGTTGTTATGTTAGTGTATGTTGTGCATGTGTGGGCATGCACATGCCATGATATGCTTTGGTGGTCAGAAGACAGCCCTTTGGAATCAATTCTCTCCATTTTGGGGGGTTAATATTTTATTTATTTTAATTTTATGTGTATGTGTGTATTGCTTGAATGTAGGTAAGTGCACCCATGTTGTGCAAGGCCCAAGGAGGACAGAGGAGGCTATCGGATCCCCTGGAACTGGAGTTACAAACAGTTGTTAGCTGCCATGTTGGTACTACCCAGGATTTGAACCCGGGTCTTCTTCAAGAACAGTCAGTGTTCTTAACCACGGAGCCATCTCTCCAGCCCCTGTTTTATCCATTTTTATGTGGGTTCTGAGGCTCAAATTCAGGTCATCAGGCTTGTCCAGTAAGCACCTTTACCCAGTAAGCCATCTGGCTGGTTTGAAATTGAGAATTCCTTTTTGTTTTTTTTTTTGAGACAGGGTTGCTCTGTAGCCTCAGCTGTCGTGGAGCTTGCTATGTAGACCAAGCTGGCCTCAAACTCACAGAAATCTGCCTGTCTCTGCTTCCCTGGTGGTGCTGAGACTAAAGGCATGCACTACCACACCCGGCCTAAATTGAGAATTCTATGGAAGATTTTTATATATTAAAAAAGTTGGTGCTGTTAAAATTGAGTTTGAAAACCACCCATTAAGCAGAATGTTAAACAAAATTTATAGCTGGTCATTAATCGGACTAAGCTTCTATACTAGGGCCCAAACCAAAATAGAGTCACTCATGCTAAAGTTCCATAACACCAAGGTAAAACTACTTTGTTTATATGACTATCCCAGAAGTCAGGAGAGAGTGATAATAGCCAAATCTCCAAACAGGTCAGTTCTAGGCAGTGTGATTGAGACATCTCCTCTGCTTTAACATTTTAGTAGAAAGTGACTTAGAAGCAGATCACTTTGGGTTTTGTTTCGCCTTCTTCGGCACTTTTTTATGAAATCCATCTAATCTGCTCAGCTCATTGGAACACTCAGTTTTATGAGTGTTGTGTTATTGGACTCTAGAGGTGCAAAGAAAGCCAATTAGAATCTTTAAGAAGGTTGCAATTTTTTTTTGTCTGTTGATAGAAGCAAAATGTTGATGATCACATTTGGATTGAAGGAAGACATTCTAGGTGTTGGGGTGATGGTAAGTTTGGGGCAGTAAGGTGATCAGAGGCAGGGAGGCTGCTGCATAACCCAAGCAAGAGATAATGGGAGACCCAGCTATGGAGGCAGAACGAAGAAGGGAAGGAGGAATGAATGTAGGATTGAGTAGCATTGGTAACTGATTGGCTGAGAATCTGGTGGCAGTTTGGAAAGAGGTTGTAGGGTGGAGAGAAAGAAAGTATACTTTGAGGTTTCTTTCTTGGTAAACTCTAGAAAACTGAGTGAAAAGAACATTTTTCTTTGATTGTGAGATTTTCACATCTTCCAATGTCAGCTGCATGTTCAACAACTGAATTCAATGCTGATACTGTCTACTAGAATGAGTAGCAGATCCCACTAGTAAGAGCTCAGTTCTATGGTGCCCCTACTTCATATGCCTACAAGTGGGTTTCTCTGGCTGCCCACACTTCTACTTGTCAGATTACAGATTTGGGGACTCTCCGTAACTTCCCTTCCTCCCTCTCAGGTTTGGTAATTATCTTGAATGGCTCACAGAACTCAGATTTATGGCTTGTTTATTATAAAGAAACAACCCTGAGAAGTAAATGGAAAAGAACACAGACATGGTATGGGGGGAGGCAGGTGTGCCACCTCCTCAACACCTACCTGTGTTCACTGACTCTAGAAGCTCTCTAGATCTCTTTTCTTTCCTTCCTTCCTTCCTTCCTTCCTTCCTTCCTTCCTTCCTTCCTTCCTTCCTTCCTTCCTTTCTTTCTTTCTTTCTTTCTTTCTTTCTTTCTTTCTTTCTCTCTTTCTTTCGTCTTTTTGAGACAGGGTCTCCCTGTAGCCCCTGCTGTCCTGGAACTCACTGTGTAGACTAGGCTGGCCTTGAACTCACAGAGATTCACCTGCCTCTGCCTCCCAAGTGCTAGGATTAAAGGCGTGCACACCAGGCTGAGATCTCTTTTCTTAAAAGTGGTTATGTAGACCTCCCTCTGCTTTCCTGGGCCTGCATGACCCGCAGGCCTCTCTCTGACGTAGGCCTCTCTCTCTGAGGTAAGTCGATCGCACCCTCGGCACCTTGACTCCCCCAGCCTCATTCACCCTCGTATCTCCCACGACGGTCTCTGCTCCTAGCCTGGGTCCTGTCCCTTTCCTTGTCTTGGTGCCCAGACACCTGGGGAACCACCACTGCTTCCTGATCCTTTTCATCCAGACGGAGCCCAGCTCCTCAGTGCAGTCCCCAGGAGCCCTCGGGGCTGCTTCCCACCCCCATCTTCCTTTGCATCTTTGGGTGGCACAGCCACCAGCTGCCCTAGACCAGCATCTTTCCTGGGCCCCTCCCAGGCCAGCCCAACCCCCAAATTCCTGAGGCCAAAATCTTTCCTGGAGAGATCCATACCTTAGGAGAAAGCCTGAGGGCATCTGACCCTCACCTGAATTGGGCCTCTGTGGGAACTCTTGAAGACAAAAGCAATCTGGCCACTCCAATACAAAACTGAAGTTCAAAGTCATCCTCTGTTGCATACAGAGTTTGAAGTTAGCTTGGACTATATTTGACACCCCCCTCCAAAAGAATAATTAAAATGATATAATTGAAGCAGATTAAGATTTCAGTAAAGGGTATAGTTGTGTACACATTTAATGCCAGCACTTTGGAAGGAGATACAGACAGAACTTTATGAGTTCCAGGCAAGTCAGGGCTTCACAGTGAGACCCAGTTTTAAAAAAATTCAATAGAGGGGCCTGGAGAGATGGCTCAGTGGTTAAGAACATTGGTTGTTCTTGCAGAAGACCTGAGTTCAAATCCAAATACCGACATGGCAGCTAACAACTGTCTGTAACTCTAGTTCCAGGGGATCCGACGGCCTCTTCTGTACTCTGCAGGCATTGTATAACAAGGATGCGCTTACCTACATGCAGGCAATAAACTCATACACATAAAATAAAAATAATAAATAAAAATATTAAAAAAAAAAAGAATTTCTATGCTGGGCATGGTGACACACGCTTTTAAGTCCCAGGACTGGGGAGGCAGAGAAAGGCGGATCTCTGTGAGTTTGCGGCCAACCTGGTCTACATAGGGAGTTTCAGGCCAGCTGGTGCTACAGGGAGACCCTGTCTCAAAAAAAAAAAAAAAATAGAATTTCCTGAGTGATCTGTCTTTTTTATTCATAATCAGCCTCTTTTGACCTGTGGTGGAAGTCTTAAACTGATTCAGAGTTAGAATGGTATAGAGATTAGAAAATTAAACTTCTTTTTTTGGGGGGTGGGTCTTTTATTGAGACACGGTCTTGCTGTAGCCCCAGCTGGCCTGGAATTCACTATGTAGACCAGATTGGGGTTGAACTCCAAGAGATTCACCTGCCTCTGCCTTTGGAGTGCTGGGATTAAAGGTGAGCACCACCATGCCAGCTAGAAGGGTAAACTTCCTTTAAAAATTTATTTTATTTTATTTTATGTGTGTTTTGCCTGCATGTAAGTGCATCTGTGTCATGTAATACCTGCAGAGGCCAGAAGAGGGTGCAAGATCCCCTGGAACTAGAGTTAAGGAAGGCTGTTAGCCACCATGTAGATGCTGGGAACTGAACCCAGGTCCTCTGCAAGAGTGCTCTTAACTGCTGAACCATCTCTCCATCCGCCAAAAGATTAAACTTCCAACCTCATACCCAGAACTCTGGTAAGGACAGGTAGGATGGAGATTAAACTTCATAACCACTTTTTTGGTTTTTTGTTGCTGTTGTTGTGTTGCTTTTTTTTTTTTTTGGTTTTTTTGAGACAGGGTCCCCCTGTAGCCCCAGCTGTCCTGGATTCACCATGGAGACCAGGCTGGCCTCAAACTCACAGAGATCTGCCTGCCTCTGCCTCCCGAGAGCTAGGATTAAAGGCCTGTGCCATCAAGCCCAGCTGCATAACCACTTTTTTTTTTTT